>NW_010308689.1:35885-56634 GCF_000700745.2 Antrostomus carolinensis
TTACCAACAAAAAATGCAAAGTCTGATTTGAAAAATTCTACATGAAAAGTTTGATGTTTCCCATCACACCATTGCCAAACTATGGGAAGTGAAGAAATTCAGAGAAATAGTGAACTGCTTGCTTAAAATGAGATGCAGTTAAGATGCAATCATCAAAAAGGTCACTTTGACATTCTCCACCCGTCCTCTGCTATTATTTATTCCTAGAAAAAACAAAAAAAAAGCAGATTTCATGAACAGAAGAAATGCCAAAAATGACAATATGGCTCACTGTTTCTCTGAGATATTTTTGCTATAATCCAGAGACAAATACTTTTTACACCTTTCCCCTTAAAAATGCATCTATTCATACCACACAACTTTCTGCCATCTGTCAAACCTTTCCTTTCCATCTGCAGCTGCCTAAGGAGGATCTCATGGAACTGGACTGTACTCTTTCTGTTAGTAGCCCCACAGCAATTTCCATGCAATACACGAAGCACAATGATAATTTTCAGTCTGGGTTCTAAATCTCCACAAAAGAAAAAAAAAATGATGCTAAGTTTAGAATAATCTGACATTTACAAGTTTGATCATGATAAGTACAAACATTTTGCAAATAATGCGTGCTCTCTGCTCAAGGAGAAAGGCAGCTCTGCTCAGCTAAGCTAAGCAACAGATTTTTCAAATATGATAAATATTTTCAACTTTTTATAGCCAAGGGAAGGCAAAAGTTCCAAATTTAATTGCAGGGAACTTCACAGTCTCAAACTGTATTTCTATTATATCATAAATTAACAACTACCGACTCAACACAGAGGAAAGTCCCAGAGAGAGAGGTGAACATTTTTACTGATCACTCTGTACTGGTAATTTCAAAACCTACCTGTAGGGCTCATAATAAGCCACCAAGGCCAGTGCTCACTCTTATAGTCACAAACAAGCCATGAAAAAATATGCTGAATTTTAAAAGAAAGTAGTAAAGAATCAGTGTGTACCAGGGGGAAAACCCCTCTGCTGAAGAGTTCTCCATAGAGAACAGGCTCTGCATGTTGTCACTCTTACCTCTGAGGCAGGTTAAGGCTGAACCACCCAGTCATTCAAGATGCCTATAGGCATGTGTACTCACACACCTCTGATCTCTTGCAGTTACAAAGGATGTAAATAGCTTAATAGATTTCAAGCACAGAAGGGACCACTACCATCATTTTAGCCTGACTTTGCATTCTGGTAAGGGTCACAGGATATTACAGTTTTGTTCCCAAAAAATGGCATTTGAACTGCAGCATATTTTACATAAAGATGGACAATCCTGCTTGATTGTATATGCTGTTCTTAACTAGGTGAAAAATTAAAACAGGAACTGAGCAGTGAAAAAACATACCACAGCCTGCTACCAGAGACTGTTAGGAATATATGGAAGGGTGAATATTGAGAGCAGAAACTAGAATGACAACAGAAAAATGGATCTGAGTAGAATCTTAGAAGCTAAGCTAGAAAAGCTTTTCCTCTCAGAGGCTAGAGTAATGCTCTTAAAGCAGTGCCTGATTCACTGAATGAATGACAGAATTCCTGCTAACATCAATAGTTGAGGCCACCTTTTTACACTACGAAGCAAGCATAAGGATTAATATATTTGGAGGATAAGAAAGGAAATTTTTTTGTTGTTCTCAGGGCAGAGTTAAGGATAAAAGATCATGATCACAGCACACAGATAATCTCACATGCTTCACAGCCACCATAATTGCTCATGTAGACTTGATTTAACAGAAGATGTAACAATATGTATTAAAGTTGATAGAACGTGCTTTGAATCCTTTACTGAACGACTTTCACTGACCTCTCCTCTTCAGGGAAAATGTATTCATTTGTGGATAGTTTTCTATCTGCAATTAGAAAGGTTTAATGTGGAAGCTTTTGCAAGAGTGCCCTTGAAAAGTAAAGGTTCAGTAATGCACTGAAAACAGAGGCTACTCATATGAGTAATGTTGAGCACACACATGCTGGATCTTGATCCAAGACCATTAAATCTTAGTGTACTCTGCTTAAGACTATTGGATTTTTAATTTTTCTTTTTTTCTCCTTTTCTTAGGTTTTGTACTAGTCACTATTTCACACTGGTTAATACTCAAAATGTAATTTTGGAGAAAAGAGAAAATCACTAAGTACAAATAACCTGGACTGATAAAAAATTACATCTGATTCCAAGAGCACTGGATATCACAGAAAGTTGTATGATACTAGTAAACAGGAAATAAAAAGAAGGATGTGGACAGCCAGAGAAAATTCAAGTCTCATAGGACCAATACCTAAACATAATAAAGTGTTGGCAGCAATTTGGCATTTCTTCAGCTTGGAGGAATAGGTCAGGGGTCTAATTGTACTGCAGAGAGGAAAAGGTCTGCAATATGGGGATGTGTTAGGAACCATCTTAAGAGTTGGAGCTAGGGAATTAGTAAAAAAAGAAAGAGAACAAAACAGTTAAACAAGAAGGTAATGAATGACAGTGTTGTTTATGAAGGGTTGAGGCAAACAGACAGCCACTTCAATACACATCAAATGTACAAGATGTTGAAATGTGATTATACTGTCGGGGAAAGGTGTAATTTGGAAAGGATGACAGCTCTGAGGTCTGACATGTGCAACTGGTTTAGATAGAATCCTAAACTGAGATTAAGGTGGGTCTGCATTCGTAGGTGTGCAATCCTTATAGCGAGGTCTAGAAAAAGCTATTTGCTTTTAGCATTAGGAATCTGCCTTGAGTGGTCTTTTATTTCTGACGATCTGCATCACTTGGTTCTTTGGTGACCCTCTGAGACACATACCTTGACTTTCTTCTTTCTGTAAACACAGTCATGTTTTGCAACTTCTATGTCCAAACTAATTTCCTTCAAAGCACAACACTATTGTATGTGGTAGCATACTTCTCAAAAGAGCTCCTTAAAAATATACAATCATACATTGGCCTGGAGCAAAGCTTAACTGAAAGCATATATAAATTTAGAGATGAGAATGAAGTGGAGCAGAAGGGTATCTTACCAATCTCTGTCAAGAATACAGAAATGCAGTCCTCATAGTACAGTTATTACTGCTATTTACTGATCAATGGAACTATGTATGCACTGGAGATAAATGTATAAGAAAAAAAAAAAGAGAGAGAGACAGATGCTTTTGGACACTTATGGAGGATGGTTGTTTCACTAGAGAGCTTCTTTTCTTAAGAATGTTGCTCAAGAATTGCTCAAGTTCATGAAAAATGGCTGGTCTCGCCTTGATCTGTCCCTGTTGAAAGTCACCTGTGCTGCAGATTCCAGTAACTGGAAAACTGCCATCTTTACATTCACTTTGGCCAGTGGCTCTGTCCAGAGGTGGAAAAAACAGTCTCAGCATTTGTAGGTGCATCCTTGACATGTCTAAAAAAGAATAATCATTCACAAACCTTTCCAAAGAGGCAGTGTTAGAGCTGGAAGAAGTAGATTTGTTAATTTGGAGATCTTCCTATGGCCAGTCCAAACCCACAGGCCCCTTTCCCAGAGAGATCCGATTTAATTCTTTTAGATTGGGAATAACAAAAATATGGTTAATGTCAAGAACAGAAGTCTTCCTTTCTTTTTTTAATAGGTGCATAAAACTTGATAGATGGCAGAAGTCAGAATAAGTTTCTAAAATATGTAACTAGAATTCATGCTTTTTATAACTTGATCCTGTTCCCAACCAAAAATCAAGAGGAGTTTTGCTGCTGACCTCTGCAAGAGGAGAGCAGGGCCTTCAAATTGCATAGCAAAATACTCTTTATTCCTTTCTGTTTTAATGCCTATATAGATGTAGGCTGGAGTAGGATGAAAGTGTCAGTTTTTACATTTAAGGATTTGTGCTTTATGAGCCTTGATATGTTAATGCTTCCTCTGGGGCTATTCTGGATGAGTGCATTGCACAGGTGGCCCACTGCAATTTATAGACACAATAATTGAACAAGAGAAATAAGAGACAAGAGTGTTTTCAGCACATGGGATGCAGCTGGTTCAACTACTTTAACAGGAGGCATAACTTTTGTATGACAGAGTCCCTTTCTAAAACATAGGAAGAGGACTTTTTTCATGGAGACCCATGTGCTGCTTTTTGCACTTACCCTGCTTGCTTCACATACCACAGCATGCTCTGAAAGTCACTTTGTCATGCCCTTAAATGAGCAATTTAGTCTACAATAATTTATACTGCTAAGGAACTATTTTAAAACAAACATCTGTTAAACCAGGACTTGACTTGAAAAATGCATAACTCCCATGAACTGAACAGTCCCATACCAAGGAGCATTAAACTTAGCACAATGATGGCATAATGCAAAAAGCAAAACCACTGGCTATTCCAGTTACTATTAAATAAAACTAAGTTCAAACTAACATTTTAATTGCTCTGTTATCAGTTTATACAGTTAACCTGGACTTTTAACATTACAAATTGAATGTCTTGACATATGAAATAAGTTTTTCTTGAGGACACTTAGAAGAAGATGTTCATCTACAGTCATCCGTCTTTTTGAAATGTAAAATTATGAATAAACACAATACTACTACTACTGTTAGAGACAGAACCTGCTAGGAAAAATTCTAAAATAAGGAAGGATAAGGAGTGCAAATATAGGAAGTATTTAGGTTTCTGCTTTTTTTAAGGAAAACACTCATTATATATCTCAATCTTTCTGTGGATTTAAGAAAGGAAATAAAGTGATTTTATTCTATTAACCAATAACAGTTAAAAGACAAAAATAAAGTCTTGATTATCTAATTGCAACTGTTCTGATACCACAAGATTTGTACTGTCTTTCAATCAGGGTTTGAGGATGGAGGCAAGAATCTTTTAACATTTCTGTGATGCAAGTATTTTTAAAATGTATGAATTAATCTTACACGAAGGTATGCTGCCTTCAACAAATATTCCAGCAATTAGTGCCCTGTATCCTGATGCATATCAGATACAATTTCTGGTTAGAGAAACTTAATTACCATAACGCAATGCTTACTCACAAAAACTGTTCTTATTTTAAAAGTTAATTAAATGCCAGTTAGCCAGTTAGTTCTGCTTTATTCACTGCTTCTTCCTCTTAAAAAGTAAATAAGCCATTGTTTAATACCCAGAAATTTTAACTTGTCTCTTTGCGTGTTCTGCAACAGTACAATTTTTAAGTTCTCCTTGAGTAAATCCAAGTTTATACTATTGCAATACATAACACGACTAATTTCTGATATACTAGATGGTTTTTCTTGAGGATGAAATAGAGGGGGTGTTGCATTTTTTAATTTTCTCTTTTTAAGCATTCTGCTTTAATGTCTCACACTTTTAATCTAAATAAAAGACAGAACTACTGCAAATAGTGAGTATTCTAATCTAGAATTTACATTAATAGGGAAAACACAGATTTGAGACATTGCTCAGCACATGTGGGATGAGGCCATGAGTCACTGACTGCTGTACTCCTAGGTTTAGACAGTTATAAATAAGCATCAGTGTAACCCATCTTCTTATCCCATCTGGAACTCAGTGCCAAGTTTCAGAATCCTTATTTTGAATAATTTTAATTATTATAATAACTACATGAGGTATAATTTATTCTATTTGACCACAGTTTACATAAAGATAGGGGGAGAGAGACCTTATCATCTGATTTTGGCATTAAGTACTTATATATATGCATAAGAATTATCATTTAAATATACATTCATCACACAATCTTCACTAAATTCACTTACATCAACAAAAATAATTCTGCACACCAAAGCCAAAATAACACCATCACAACACTGACAGAGGTGGACAATTTACACACACTCCACGCCTCATCCCTTCACCACATTATAACAACAAAACTTCCCCACAATTATTTAAAACTGATTTAAAACATAAGAAAGGTTACTGAATCCATATGCTTAAACATCTTACTAACTACAGAAAAAGAACTAAGTTTAGACAGAAAAAAGTACACATCACTCCAAAGCAAACTTCCTTTAAAAAAAATTTAAAAATTGCAATGGGCATAGTGCAAATTTCTACAACAGAGTATATTTATAATCTTGTCAGAAGGATTCCTGCATTATCCAATTTACTCACCAACAGCAGTCTTTCCATTCTCTCATTGTCAGAAGGGCAATGGAGGGAAAATTATATTCCTAGATAATTCCCTGATAATCTACAGAGCTGTATTACATACCATCAGGATTTCAACTTTGTGTCTTTATAGAAATAAATAAATAAATAATTTATTTTCTTAATAAAGAAAAACAAATTATGATTTAAGTAAACAACCAGTGGGAATGATGCATAACCTTCCAGGGGCCTCTCTACAAATGTGCTGGACCTTGCTAAAGGTCTGCTATTAAAACAAGAAGTTCAGCACTACAGAAATGTCCATGAAAGGCAAGAGGATGTCACAGTGGTAGCAAGATTACTGGTGTTCAATAAATTTCCAAATTTAATTATTTTTGAGACTACAAATTGGCAGAGCACTCAAGCAGATGTCTACTATTAAGCTCACAACATAAATGACACCTGCTTTGGCATCTTGCTCTTTATACAACCTTCACTGCTCATAGCATCCTTTGCAGTTGTAGGTATAACTTAAACAATTACAATTTTCCAGTCTGTCCCATGTTTTTATGCACTGTTCTCATTTCACAGGAACAGCTTTTTGCTGCACTAGGCAAACTGGGGAATATATGCTCCAACTATCCTTGGCAGTTCCCTTCATAACCATGACTTAATTTTCAGCAGCTCCAAACATCTACCTTTTCTAACCAGAAGTATCACAGAATCACAGGATGGTCGGGGTTGGAAGGGACCTCTGGAGACCATCTAGTCCAACCCCTCTGCCAGAGTAGGTTCACCTAGAACAAATTGCACAGGACCGCATCCAGGCAGAGAAGGAGACTCCACAACCTCTCTGGGCAGCCTGTCCCAGTGCTCTGTCACCCTTACAGTAAAGAATTTTTTCCTCAGGTTTTATTGGACCCTCCTGTGTTCCAGCTTGTGCTCACTGCCCCTTGTCCTATCGCTGACCACCACTGAAAAGAGTCTGTCCCCATCCTTTTGATACCTGCTCTTTAGATATTTAGAAATATTAATAAGGTCCCTTCTCAGTCTTCTCTTCTCTAGGCTAAAGTAAAATCGAACTATTTCTGCATCTTAGACCACAACAGATGGAAGAAGAAAATGTCTGCTTCTTCATTTATTGCTAATTACCCATCATAATTTTAATTAGGTGCTTTAGATGAAGGCTGAAAATTTTATACTTCGTAGTTTTTCTGATAGGCTGCAGGAGTAGGGACTACAGAGACTTATTTCAACTTGTACCATGGTTAAAACCAGAAAGTTTAATTTCTGTTATGTATTTATTATAAACAGCACTAAACCCACCTTCACTTGAAATAGTGACGATATAATTACAATGTCATATATCCGCTGAGTTTCTTGGGGTTCTATACTCAGCCATAAACTTGGGCCAAGGCATACCACTAGTTCTAAGAGTTCTTCTAATTCTAAAAATAGATTCTTCACATTTTTCCCTGTATTGCAGCAAACTTACAATCCAGTTAAAAGTTGTTTGTAGAAGAGAGATGAAGAAAAGAAATTGCTCCATCTCCATGCACTTTTCTTGTTCTGTCAGAAAGCAAACAATTCTGCTTTGCTCATTGATTACCAAAATAGTTTCTTGATGACTTGTTAATTTGATAGGTCAAGCAATTTATTAGGTGTTTCCTGTGTTTCCAGCTACAGTCTGCATTGCAAGGAAACAAGTAGTGTCTGTGGCATGGAAGATGACTCTGTGTCTGATGAGAGCCATGTGTACCAAACTCCCATTTTTCATAAGTGCTGTCATTTTACAGATGTATGACCCTCTTCTCCTGGTTACAGAGGAGGGGGGGCTGGGGGAAGATAATGTACAGGGTTCAGCAGAGAAACCCTTGTAGGCAGAAACACCAATCATGTCATGCAAACCAGAACAGGCTACAGGAACATCACATCTCTTCGCAGAAGACAATAACAGATAGGACAGAGAAAGATGGAGTCTAAGATGATTAGGAAAACAGGAATGGTTAATGGATAACAGCAACGTGGCGCCAAGCAGTTCATTCCATGTCATAAAGATATGAGGCAACACAAACAGAGAGCAGGTAAAAGGTCTTTGAAATTCATCCAATCAATGCAGATGCAGATTTGCGTTCCCAGTGTATCTGACAGAGAATAATACAGACTGTGGAAAAATTAATGTATTTCAAATTAAGTCTTTTGTTTTCTTAGCATCTCTTATTCTCAGTGTGCTGTATATCATCTCCAATTTAAAATTACATTTTTGGTTTTGTTATTTTTTTTAAACAGCTCTTGTCTGTGAATTCTAAGCACTTTCTTTTCCCTTCAAACCCAGGGTTAACATGTATCTTAGGAACATAATTTCTCTTTTACATCAGACCAGTAAGCTTGAGAAACAGTCTGAAACACATGGGAGTAATTCCACCCCACTCTTCACCTCCTGTGGAGATCCCTACTGTACTGCTATTGCTGCAGAATTTGACTGTCTCCCATTGCAGGGTGAAGACATAGAGGGATCAGTGCTGCTAAGCCCCTGACCGGGAAGGTATTTAAAACTCTATTGCATACATATATAGGGGAAAATTAGACTTCCTCTGAAGATTTAGAGTTAGTAGGGAAGAGAGATTAACCTCTAATTCCACTCTGCTTCATTTAAGGCACCTATTTTTATTTTCTGTTTTAGCAGAAAATTACTCACAAACCCTCAAATTTCGATTGGCAATTTGCGGCAGCCCAGTTTTGCAGTACTCGGCACACATGCCACAAAGTAATTGTTTTGGAAGAGCACTGAGAAGTTAATTTGTGATGATATAACTCTTCAGGTATCAAGGGTTCAGCGAGTTTGTATGTGAAAAGTGCTTGGCACCAGGCTGTGGCTGACTTAGCTTGGGTGTTTGAAGGTAAAAAAAAATTCCCTGAAGTCCTCTGTTCAGAAGCTTGGATCCCCGGCATACACAAAATTGCAAGTACATTGTGGATCTTTTACAACCACCAGGTTGTCAGCAGAAAGCAACAAGAAATGAAAGCAAGACAGCATCTTTTGAATCAACCAGAATTTGCCTGAGAATCCAGTTAAAGACCTTCTGCTCTTTCTTTTCACATAAACACTCCTTTTAAGAAAGGCAGCAGAATGTAGTCACTGTAAAGTGACCAGCAGTAAATGGACATAAGTAACCAAAACTTGCTAGTATTGGATAACTCTTCAAATCTAAATGACAGAAAACAGGAACACAGCCAACAAGCACTTCAGTAATGCACTTGTTTTTCACTAAATCATTTCCTTTGGTTGCAAGTGTTTACCCTTACTCAGGCAGATTTCATTGACTTCAGTGGAAATTCTGACTGTACAAGGAATGCAGAATTTTTTTCCTCCTGTAAACAGAGGTTCTCTGGAATTGCAGCCTGCACATAATAAACCTCTGAAACAACTCAGACCCATCGTTCTAATTCACTGTGAACAGAGCTTCAGTATATCTCAGTTAACAATAAACATAGGCTCTCCTCCCAGTCCTATTGAAATCCATGGCAAAACTCCCAGCAACTTCAATAGGAGCTGTAGCAGACCCTGGAGCTTTCAAAGACCAGACATACGACGGTTTAGTGTTCTGCCTACTCTAACTACAGGTCAAACTTTTGGTTTTGTAAAATACAAAAGAGGAAAGAATGCATTTTCTGCCTGGTTGATGGAAAAAAGGTAAACCAGCACTAACAGGCATTTATAATAAAGAGCGCTCCATGACGAGCATGAATCTCATATCACTCTAAATCAATTTTATATACTCATCCTATAATAAAACTCAGTCAACATAATGCTTTCCCACAGGTTCCAAATCACTAAATGACCGTTAAGTAGCATCACTTGCCCCAGTCAATTACATATAAAACCTAAATAGATTAAAATAAGTTACATCTAACCTATTATAAAATAAAGAATGTTAATTATTGCAGAGTTAATACTAGAATTAAACAGAAAATGATGTGGTTTGCTAGATAACAAAGTTAGGAAAACATACAACTAAATCTCTGTATGCTATGATTGCATCACATTTGATAACACTGTCCAAGATGCTTTTATTTGTTCTTTAGATAAATGTCCTAATCAATAGATACATAAAGACAAAATAAGAGTAATTTAGAGAGGTCTATTTGCCTCTCTTTTGGTACATATCTATTGAAAGCAAATAGAATTCTCATCAGCAAAAACTACTTTGAGTCTAAATTGCATTTTTTCTTCTGATTTATAGCTTTTTGAAACATCATGTCAGGGATATGGCAAATATTCAAGCATTTGCTTAGCTAAAAGATAAAGGGCTATAAAGCCAGCTGAGATATGACAGAAAACAAGGTTTAGTGTAGTATACTCAAAACTGCAGGTAACCTTTCTTCAAGACCAGAAAGAAGTTAACATGTCCTCTATTGCACAAGGGTTTATGCCTGGTTCTTTACTTGATTTTTTATCACTGACAGCAATATAGAACGAATTCTAAAAGCTGACACATCTATGCCATTACTCCATTCAAAAAATCATATACATTCTTGTAAGGGAAGTTTTCATACCTGACTCAGCATCAAGCTTTCATTGTCCTAGGACCTGTACAAATACATAAGCTGATTGGAGACTGGCAGTACAGAAACAACCAAATGCTTTTGATTCTCAGGCATTTCTAAACATATTTCCCCAGGCAGCAATATCACTCCAGCTCAGTTTACCCCTACCTCTAACACTTGCTGCAACTCCCTAATGAACCTGCTATAATCCAGATCAGTAATATTATTTAGGTTTAGAAAAAACCAAAACACTCCCAACTAAATCTTCCTCTCCTCTCATCTCACCTAAAAAAAGGTAAGGATTTAAAACATATTCAGGATCATTTCAGTAGCCTGATTTATAGCCTGGGTCTCCAGACAGTCACCTCAGCACAGCTGAGGAGGGGACAAACTGTGATATGAGATTATGAAGCTAGAGTAAAGACAGATAACTTTTCATAGTGGCTTTGCCACTATTAAAACCATGAAAGTAAACTACAATCTAAGTCTGCTTTTTTACCTTGACAAACTATGTACTAAGCAGAAATAAGCACATAAAGAAAAGGTCTTCTCTGCTTAAGTCAGGGAGATGCTCATAACTTCAGTGAGGATTTCACCTTTTACATCTAACAGGATTTGTCGCAGGCAGCCGAGGGTGATGGTATGTGTATTTTCTAACAGTGTAGGGCTTTTCCTGCCCCTAAAGAAAACAGGCTTATGAAGATCAGACCCAGACATTCATTTTCTGTTCAGCATTCCTGGAACGTTCTCCTGCTTCCTTGAACTTCTTAACCATTTGCACCTTACAGTATCCTATGGGTGTTAAAATATCTATCTCGCATGGCATCAATGACAATTAATATTTATGCTGAGCTTTAAGAGCCTAGAATGAAAGTTAGTACAGTTTAAATGCATAGGTTTGTTTCTACTGTTCAGAAAAGCCTTTACAAAGCTAATACTTTGCATTAGGAATCTTTCTGATGGACAAGGAATGAAACTAGTGAATGGAACTACTGGTGTCACATCAAAAGAGACCCTCTATTCACCCCATCTCCCTTATTTATTTTTTAGCATTATCTTTTTTCCTTCCTATCTTTCCAAGGCCCAAGGCATCAAAATTTACATTTTCTTTGCATTCTATCCTTCAGAAGAAAAGAAGGAAGGGGAGGGGAAAGTAACAGAGATAAAAGGAACAAACAGCTCTAGATATCAAGCAGTGTAACCAATTCCTTAAAGTTGGCCTGTGCTTTTGAATATTTTATAATTTATAAACTGAAAACACATTATGCTTTGATTTTCAAACAGCAGCTGAAGTCACATGCCTGTTCTAAATCTTCTAAGGGATAAGGAAACTGACGGAGATAAAAAATATTCACTTGTTATTTTCAGATGATCCTGGCGGTGTTCCAGATTTCTATGGCAGGTGGCGTGGAAGGGATTTGGGAGGTGGTGGAGAGAAAGGATGAAAGACATTTGGAAAGTTGCTTGAGAAGAGTTTGCAATCATGTAAATGGTGCAAGGTTCTCCCTTTAATCACTAGAATAACACCATTATCTGATGCTTTTAAAAGGCTTTATAGTTTTAATGGTGACATTAAGCACAATTGCTGCTGTCAGCTACACAAAATCATAAGACAAAAAATTTCTGCATTTCTTCAAAATTGCCATTTTGTGAAGTCCTTCCTACTGTGCTTAAGGGATATATTTTTAATTCATTTGTGACAAGAGAGTGTGATCCAACTTGCCTTAATGTTCCATAATGTTCGAGGTGAGCTTGGTATTATAGTCCAAAATTCATTGCATTCAGTGAAGAAAGACTACAAAGGATGCAATACACCACTGAAAGCAGGCTGATTGTAGCACATCCATCTGAATGAGAAATTCACTCAGATATTAAGAGGGCCAGTGCCTACTAAGATGATAAGCCTGCCTATCTGTGAGCACACCAGAACAGAAGCACTGAGCATGGCTTTACATGCAGGATGTGAAATAGTTCTCTCCCAAGTTTTGGACAGAGCAGCAGTGTAAGAGACAGGCAGTACAGGGATACTGTACAACTTCAGCCCTTGAATTCTACAATGATAAGGCAGACTCCCAGGATTAACAGCCCTGTCAAGGGTAACTCTCTGAAGTGCTTATTTGTTTAGAAGAACCACCTCATTCATCATTAAGGAGTGATAGAAATGGAAGCCCTCTGACACAATATCTGAAGTCTACCTGGATGTATGTTTTCTTGCTATCATAAAAAGCAGGAGATAAAACCTTGCTATCTGGTTTTGAAAACAGTATTAAAATGAAATACATTACTTTTGTTTATAATGTCTGGTTTCTAAGATGGTTATTTTTATTGCTTTTCACAGAAATTTTGAAAGCCACCTTGAAACTTTACATGATGGGCAGAAGTATACCTATAGGAACACAATCTTAACTACACCAATACAATATAACCTTAAATTAACTCCCCCTTTAAAAGAAACAGCATTTATTTTTCATTTCTCTGAACTTTCAATGGATGTTTCTGATAACGAGTAATGACACTTTTCTGGTAAAATCACAAAACTGATTTTTTGTTAAGCTTCATAAGAAGTGAACTCACCTTAAAATTTGTAATATGAAAAACCTGAAGTGCACATCTAAAGATTTTTATTACATGGAGATATTCCATGAATGATCCTATACTTCAAAATCAGCCCATCTTTCCTCTATATCTTACTTAAAATTATGTGCAGGGGGAGAGGGTCTAATAACATGTTTTAAGAGCTATCAATGACTTGTAAATACTTGGAGGCCAGAAGACTGAAATGAGGTTGGTAAGAAGCAAAGGAGACTGAAGAATATAAAACACTACAAGAAGTGCTGGGAAGCAATCCCTCGCTCGGTTGGTGGTCTTGTAGATACTAGGCCTAATTGGATGTTAGGAATTAAAGATATCTTGTTCTGTCATTTTGACAACGTGTGTAGTGAAGCAAACTAGAGAAGCTTTTTTTTTACCAATATAGATTCCATTAAAATACACATATAACTCTTCCAATTCAGAAAAACTGTCATTTACTATTAAGGGCAAGCATAAGATTTTGATAGAGTTGTGGTAGGAAATGGTAATTTTGTATTTTTATCAGTCTCATATTTCATAGCCTGTTGCCCTCTGCTAAATGTATTTGTAAAAGAAAAAAAAAGAAAAAAAGAAAAAAACAACCAACCAACTAAACAAACAAAACTTGTATTCAGTGTTTTAATAATTTTCTCCCTTTTATTTTTTTCTTTCTGCTAAAAAAACGTGTAGGAAAAACTATTTTAAATGACTATGCAGGTTATGAGCACACTCCCAGCCGATACAGGAACAGTCTGGCCATGGAGAATTTCACATATTTCAATATGAGGAAAGAATTATGCAGAATCACTGTCTTCAACACAGTAATGGTGTGACTAGAAATACTAAATCTTGTCAGTAATTTGGCATCAGAGTTTAAAAACTGGCAGTGTTTTTAAAATTAGTGATATATGTGTATGATATGATGTCAGTCACTGTACATTTGAAATCACCATAGATTTCTGCTACGCTTCTGATTTTGTGTTTTGTTAAAAACATCTGATTACCCCTGACTGTTCAAGAACTGCTCCCTTAGAAAGTGCTAATTAAGATACTGAAGAGTGTCATCTAATATTTATACTTCTGGTGTTGCCCTAGATCATTTTGCAGTGCATGAACAGCGTCATGAAGAAGGAATTAGAAGCAGTATAGCTTTGAGCCTCAGATAATCCTTCACTGATTAGTGAGATTCGCATCATCACCTATTCTGAATGCACTCCTCTCAGGATGTTGATAAAGCCCTTCAGTATCACAATATGGACTTCCAGCACAGCTACAGCTTTTCTACCCAATCAAAGTGAAACCCTCAGTTCACCTGGTTAAGCTAGCTAATCCTAAATCGGCTTTTAGATTGTCACTTAACAACTCTGAGGCACTCCAGAAGGATCCTGCACAAATCCTGTGGTAAATGAGGCCTAGGCAGAGTGAAAATGCTTGAAAAATGGACAGCAATTTATTTTTCTAAGACATATTTTTATTTCTTTAGAGTGAGAATTAAGATGTCAGGAGTTGGATAGTTCTGTTAAATTGTCTTCAAATGATGATGTATGCCTGCTTCCATTTCAAATGATGACATATGACTACATATTAAACTGCAAACTAATGCAAATAATGTGCAGAGGGTTTGGTGCTTTTTTTCATTTGTGAATATGTGGATGGTTAATAATAAAAAATTACAGGTTTTAATAAAGAATTTGAAAAGATCCAGTAGTTTGTACATATTTGGTTTTAAAAATGCCTGAACAATCTGAATTTATTGATGAACTCCCCAACAGTATGTCACCATCTTCTGATGAAATGTTATAGCAAAAGGTACAGTCCTCTGTTAATGGCTGTACCTTGCAGGAAACTGTACTCTGTCACCTAATCCCTAGGGCTACACACCATGCAAAAAGTATTGAAAACCCTTCTTACTTCTGGAAGAAAATAATCTCCACTGTAGGCAGGAAGCAACTACAGGCTGGCTGCAGTGTGAGTTTAGCTGCTGACAAGCAAGCAGAATGCAGGCTAATTCTTGCATTTGTTACTGGAGAAAGGCAGTAGGTGCTGCCCAAGTAGGTTTGCGCTTAGGCTTCTTAGATTTCATAGGCTGTATTGTAAAATTATTCCATTGAATAAACAGGGATTTGAAATCTCATACTGGAATTTGTAGTAAGGTAATAACACAGGAAATACACTCTGAAATTATCTTAGAACTAAATGATAGCTGGAAATTGAACTTGTAACACAGAATTACTCAAGTTTTAAAAATCATCCTTTTGCAGTGAAATGAGGGAACGAGATTCCTGACACTACCTGACAAGTAAAGGCACTCACAGCAAAAGCTATGAGTGGCAGAGAATAAAGGTCTTGCCATCTGAAGGAGATCACTCAAGTACCAATGCCAGATTAAACAGAAAAAACACACAGAGATCTAAGTTTATTATCTTTCATACTGAATTGTTTAGAAATAATAAATAGAATACACAAACCCTATACCACGGTAGTTTATTTTGTCTTGTGGGAAGTTTTAACAGTTTCTGGGATTAAATGGCTTTCCCCTTCTGTGAAGGGTCTGATGTAAACTCTTGTACTGAGGCTTAAAGTCTTTAGGTTGTTAGAAGTTTCCATCAGTCAGTCTGTATGTCAGTGGATAAAAAGTTGGTGCTGATCTGACCTGTTCATCGCTCTCTGGAAAGACGCCACCAAACTACAGACAGAGTTGGCAATGCTGGGCGAGGAGAGGGAAACGGGAAAACAGGGTTATTCAGTGAGAAAAGCGAGGTCCCTATGCATTAATGCCAGGACATTGAGACAAAGCCTTAGAAAACTCCAATTTTGTACGTGTATGCTGATTTTGTAATTGAAGATTCCACTTGATAAAGTCCTAAGAATTACATAACTTTGTCTGTTTAACAGAGGAGAAAAATAGGGGATACTTTTTATGTCTGAGAGGTTGAAAGAGCCTTTGTTGTTTAACATACTAGCTCCATGATTTTGCTGAACAATGTACGCTTACAGAGTTACACATTAGTTCACTGCAGAACAGACTAGCAAAATGTCTAAGGAAACTGCAGTACATAAAAATCACTGTTAAGTTAGAGATATCTCATACCCATTCACCTAGATGAGAATAATAGTTACAACACTTTTCAAATTTATTTTGAAATAATTTTTAAATCAATCTCCTAGAATTTCTAAAAGCTGCAAAAACCTTTTACTTAAATCCAGCATATTGCTTTTTTCTCTGTTAATATGCTATAAATTTATTTCCACTGATGCAGTAACAATCTTTTATGCTGAGATCATTTTTCTAATTGCTTAAATTCATAATTTTAGGTGCTTTTAGTTGCTTTTTCAGAAGCAATGAATTGTGTGATTTTACAGGTGTCATACGGAAATATCTTCAATGGGATTCAGCATCTTCTACCACCTGACAAACTTAAGTTGTGCTTTTGTTTCTCACTCTTTAGATCCAGATGTATCCATCTCTAAATTTATACTTGCAAATATTATAACAATTCCGGACCAAATCCTGAAACAAAATATTTAGGTAACATCCTTTTTTAAAAAAAAAAATAAAAATAAAAAAAAATATATATATATATTTTTTTTTAAGCAATGGGAGTCTTGCCTCAAAAAAAAAAAAAAAAAGAAAAAGAAAAAAAAAGGGAGTAGGAAGGGATTGGCATTTTGCCTGCATTTTGGCAAAATAGGTTTCCTGCCTATACTGATTCCCTTAATTCAGTTGTCAGCAGACAGTATCTGTAGCAAGGACTTAACCTATAAATTGAAGGGAAATCTTCTTATTCTGAAGCATGAGAAACAGTGGCCGTTACAGGCCAGATCCTGAGATTAGGTTTTACTGCCCAGAGATTAAGCTAAGGTATGGGTAGGTAGTTTAATTATCCGCAGATCACAAGCTGTTCTTTGCACACCAGTCCTGCTCTGCAAATTTACAGGAACCTGAAAGCACTGCTAATATACATGTTTTAAAATATTGGGACCATATTTAGAGGAAGCTGTAAGCACTTCTAATTTGCATATTTAAAAATATGGTGACTATATCTGGAAAAGAATAAAAAACCCCATAAGGGTATATGTTCTGAAAGAAGGTAACTTAGCTTGATTAAGGGAAAAATGTAGCAGGCTCTAGAGGTATTTTCCCTGTGGCCATATATTTTTCAGGGATGTATCAATAGGCCTAACTTGAGTCTTACTGTATTCATAAACCTGACAAAGGTTTAATGAATGGGATCCAGCTCACCTAACTTAAGATGTCCATGCTGGAGATCAGAGTACTAGCAGACTACTTGATTCCTAGTAAACAGTTACAGCCAATTTTCATGTGTTATTCATTTGGTGTATTTCAACAGCTAATTCAGACGAAGATGGCAGATGCACTTATTACTTTCCTCTAAGCACGCAGACTGCCAGGAGCAACCAGTTTTAAATGCAGATACCTGAATATAGTCAGATGAGTTCTATTGTGTGAATGCAATATTTGTCTTCCAGACTAGAATGAACAGTAAGTCTGAAGAGAAACGAGTTGTTTGTTAAGGTCTGTAAAAATACCCTTCCATGCTGTATAGGAAGCTATAGTAGCTTCCACAGCTATACTATATGGTCTGCTTTGTAGGGCGTGGAAATTGTAGCTCATCCACTTCCAAGTAATGTTTTACAGCAAGTGAGAGACTGCCTAATGCACATGTTTTTGAAAACAGCAGTTATACCTATCTGGCATATGGAAGGCATGTCACATGCCAGAAGTCGATGATGAAGGTGCTCAGGTCAGGGGTGCATCTTGTCGCACCTTGTTTGCAGCTGACCAAAACAAGCTAATAAAAGTTAACTAGGTTAATTTTTATAGCTCTTTCTATTAGCCGAATGCAGAGTTTATCATTGAGGAGAAAGGTAGTATCATGATAGATGGAAACCAAACATTAAGTTCAGACAGCACAAACAGAAGCCAAGCATAGGTCACTGGACAATCAAATCAGGCAACAACAATGGTTTAGAAGTGACTGGGGGCATAGTTCAACATATAGGACAAGCCCATTGGTTTGCAGAAAGTAGAATATTTTGAATTTTACTGATTAATCTGTTTTTCAGAAGGAATGGTTGAGGAGTCTTTTGAAACTTGTCAACAATTCATTCCTCTTGTCACATTTTCTAGAGAGGGGTGGAGAACTCCTATCACAAACCTTTGTGGTAGGTCACTCTGTGATAATCCGTAGCTGATGAGGTGGAATAATCACATTACACAATGGTGTAGGTTATAAAACTCCCAAATAATCTAGTACATACAGAAAAGGGTCAATATGCAAAGAACAAAACAGCTGAAAAACTAGGCCCAAACCACGCCATTGAAAAGGGCTATAAAACAAGGCATGCTTATGTCTAATAAGACAGATATTCTTGGCCTTGATTTCTTGGAAGATTTCCCTATACATTAGTATTCACTTTGGAATAGCATTAGGAATTTAAATCCTGGGGATGCCATCTTTTAGACAAAATAAAATCAGCGTCCCAGCCAGTCAGGATTTTTTACTGTTTGTTCCCAAATGAAGTGTCTTTATCTCCAGTCTTCAATAGCTTCCAGATCCTGTCATAATTCAATTCTCTCTGCAGTTTCACTTAGATCTTCAAATCTACATTACGGTCCAGTTACACTATGTACAAAAAAGTGATTACAAACTACCACTGCTCTTGTGGCACTGCCTCAATGTTTGGTAACACTGAATTTGCAGAGTTGTATTTTTTAATACATTCACAAAGGCACTGTAGTACACTGTATGGCTACTAAAAGTATATTCCTGCAAAATGACCATTTACAAACCACTGTTAAAAGGTTCTTCTGATTTCTTTCATCTGTTTTTAAATGTTTTACCATTGTAACATACTAGTGAATGAAATTAAAACCCCAACAGTATCAGAACCTAGGACTGCTAATGTAAGAGGCAATCACATTTACTAAGTCTAAACGGACACTAGTAGAAAAAAACTGACGTACTGTCCTTTAACTTGAAAAGAAAGGAAGAGAAGGGAAGAGCTTACCATTATATTCAGCATACAGTTCTGAAAGAGGTAATAGAGAGAAAACTTACTGATGTTGATGCCAGCTATATCGGATGCATTTGACAATTGCAAGTCATGTAGTTTATATGTGCATTTATGCATGTCTAGATCTGATTATTGGCATTGCATATGTTCCAGTTGTTTCTAGCAAAAGTTCACTTAAATGTCAAAGATATGACCAGTGAGAATGGCAGGAGATAAATTATGGGTTTTTTTTATACCGTTCTATGGTTATCTAAAACAGAATGTACTATTAATTTAATACCAAGCTCCTAATCTACAGAAAACTTCAATTAAATAAAATTTAGTCCTGAATTTGTGCTGGATCTAGGACCATCTCCACTCTATCAACAGTAAAGAGGTATCAGAAAGAAGACATTCCAAGTCATCAAGTTTCAGCATAAAATGGGTTCTAGGTGAGACTGGCTTGTTGAGAAAGCTGTTTTAAAAACATTTGAAAACATGGTAAGACAAAAATTCACTGGATAATGAAGCTACAGTTTACTAAATCCGTAGCAAATTTTCCACTGACTTCTTGTGATACCAAGTTTTCTTCCTGCAATTGAATGCATCTTAGGCATTCAAAATCCATGCAACTTTGGTCTTCTTGCATTTGCATTAAAGAGAAAAATCTATTTGTAGCATATATTGTGCAGTTTTCAGCTAAATGGACTTTTCAGCAAAATATAGATGCACACATATATTAACAGACACTGTTTCTTGTCACCCAAGCCTGCCTAACAATTTACCACATGCAGCTAGCGCTGGCTCACAGACCCAAATCTAATTCTATGTCCAGCTCCTTCCCTCCAACTTCAGCATGCTCCTCATCTTGGCCCCTAATAAAAATGCTACTAGTGGAAAACACAGACAATTTTCACCCTAAAGTAATAAACCTAATTCTAACCACTCTAATAACATGCTAAGAGACACAAATTTAAAAAACCCAAAAAACCAAAACAAAAAACCACAAAGCAAGACAAAACAAAAAAGCACATGCCTTAGGATGGGCTTCTAACCCTAGAATAACCTGTATTTCATAGACAAGTTTACCAGTTAAATGAGAATCCCCATACTCCTAATTAAATCCATGGATTGGGAATCTTACCACAGGTGATGGATTTGTTGTTTTTAAGAGCTCAAGTTCTAATTCTGAATTTTGTTACTTCAGTAATTGCAACATGAGGTTATATGTTTTCCAAACAATCCCATGATTATATTCAGCAGTTCCTAGAAAAAGCAAAAAGTCCAGCCACACAGAATCAAAAATGAAAAGGAGGATGAAAGATCTCACCTGATTTTTCAAAATCTCATTAAGAATTTGAGGTTTGGCTTACTTCAAACCCATTATTAATCTATCTTAACTATTTTGTTAATATCTTTTTTTCCCCCCCCTAAGATACCACCCTCCCTAGTCATAATAAACAAGTGACTGTACTGAACAGAACTGTGAGAAGAGGATTTGGCAAAGTAAATAAATAACCTAAATAAGAGCAAAAATATCCCACTGCAGGAA
>NW_010308689.1:56659-69040 GCF_000700745.2 Antrostomus carolinensis
GAAGGCTGAAGTGTTTTACAGGCAGTACCATATGCTAGGGAATAGAAGACATTCATGGGCATTTTCATGAAAGCAGGGAATTTGCCTTTGGGAATTTTTCATGTGTTTATGGAAACTCACAACCTTCCTATCATTTTGAGGCATCTGTGATTTTCTTTCTTTTTTTTTTGTAACATATGGAACTGTCACTTGCAAACATGCCCTTGCATCACTATGAAATGTATATTTCATTTCTCTAATCCTCTATGGGAGCCAGAGAGAAAATATATTTTAAAAGTTATTGTATTTGTTGTGAAGTTAAAGGGATAGCTTGAGCTGCCACTTCAAACTTGAAGCCTATCAATGAAATCAAAATGGCTGGTAAGCTCTGCTTCTGGGCTCTGACAGTTACCATGCCTGGTGCTTAAAACCCAGCTAGCATCATAACTGAAAGAACAAAGGAACAGTAAGTTTAATCTATCTAGGCTTTTGGATACAAATGTCAGTATCAAAAGTCTAGGAAGAAATGTGGAGAAAAAAAAGAATCTGTTTTGTGATTTCAGTATATTTTATGGTGTATGACAGAACTAGGCTTTCTCTGGCTCCATCGTATTGTGTATAGGTTATACTTGAGCATTTTACAATATAACCATACTGCAGAAAAGGTTTTGGATATGAAATATGAAGCATGAAAATGTTTCCAGGTGGAAAATATTACTGATGTCAGTATGCATTACAAATGCCAGGAGAATGTCCCAGTTACCAACTAATGTTTAAAACCAGTATTACTTTGTAAAATTATTTTCTTTGAGATCATTACAGAGCTCTGAAGATCTCTACATTTTTAGTTTGCATAAAAAATAGGGAAACATCTTTCCCTCAATCTCAGTAAATTACTAAGTCACAGAGAACCTGCTAGTATTATGTATGTTATAAATACACATAAAATACAGGAATGATTATTAGTGCTTTTTCAAAATGCCTCCAGCCCCTTCAGAGTTTTCAGATGAAAATACAAACTCGTCTACCCTGTAATCACACTTCTCAACAAATATGCATACACTTGGAAAAAAATTAGAGTTCTCCCATACTTCTCTTCCACTTGCCAGACACCACTTAGGCAGAAGCATTTGAAGCTTTCCTAAACTCTCAGACTGCAAATGTTATTCAGGTACTTCCAAGGACAGACACAGAGGTTGCCTTATTTTCCTTCTCACATACTACCTACCTGCATCACTACCAAGACAACATACACTTTGCCATTAACAACGTATCACGTTAAAGAGAAATTATCATTAAAAATATACCCCAGAGAGAACTTGCCAACTCATTACATTGATTTACACACTGACAGGGAAACATACTTGTCTATGTGAAACAAAAAAAGTACACTTGTGATGTGTTAAACCCAACTTATTTTTACTGTGCTTATTCATTTGAACACTTCAAACTGGAACTCTGAATCATGGTTACTCTGTACAAATAATCTCAGTGAAATAAATGGGCATAAGAGGGTTGAGCATGCGTAGCATTATTTGCAGGCTCTTAGTCACTAGTTCATAATGAGTCATCTTCATTATACCCAGAGAAATGCTACTGCTAGCAGGGTTCTTAAAGTACCTACAGGAGTTAACTTTTGCCATTCAGGCTTAACATGCATAGCTCAGTCTTTGAACACACTTGGATGTTTATATAGCTGCACATATAATATACTGAGGCAAGGTAAATCCCCACTTTTATTTCTTGTCTTTCAGGTATTTTCAGTGGTTTCTTTGTGTTTGTCATTGTATTTGAATTTTGCAATCCTAATTCTCAAAAACAGCTGAAGAGTAAATAGACTTTGTGATGTGAAAAAAAGACGCAGATGAGCAATAGACAGCAAATAATGCAAGCTTCTTTTGCATTTCTTCCTTTAAATATAATAAATTTAGAGTAAAAGCTTTTTCTCAGAAAAAAGGAAATGCTAAGGAAAATAATGTGCAATCATGAAATAATTTTTACTGGCTAAGAGGAGGCATTTGGTATCTTTGATACATACTCAAAACGCTGTCAGGATTTTCTCAGTGTTTTTTTGCCCAGTGTCTGTGTGAATTACCTGACTATTTTCAGTCAACAGCTGCTGGAAAGGCATCCCAATGGCTCCCATCTCTGACACCGCAGTCCATTCTGTGGACTCTTGTTCAGCTTCTCCTGGGATCCCTGGAAATATAAATCATATCACTAAATAAATGGTGCACTTTCTTTCTGTTTCTCTCTAGATGGCAGCATTTGCCTTAAGGACTTCTCTCTAGATGAACATTTCTCATACAGGAGGAACAATAAAGGCTCAAGAAAAATACTATCAGGGATCAGAAATTCTTTGCTATTTGTTTCAGTTTGTTTTTCATATTTTTCACTGTTTCTTTTGCTGGGTTTTGTTTGGGAGCAAGCATAACTCTTCACATTGATAAATGAAGCTGTATTATCACAAACAGTTAAAAGTTAACTATCCCGGTGCAACTGTGTGTATGAAATCAAAATATAGTGGGAGTTCAATTAACAGAAAAACAACATGCACAGAGTAAGAAAAATATATTAAACTGACATGGATTAAAATTAATGAGTTGAAAACTTTCCCTCAAATTCAAACCACATCTAACACAATGTTAAAGCCTGAAAACAGCTGGGCTAGCCTTGCTTGCAGTTTCTGAACTCTGTACATTTTGTATAATTCAATATACTGAAAAATCCTGTTCTTGCACATTCCTGGTTTTCATACAAACCCTGGGAAAAACAGATTTATAAAAGACTGATTTCTAAGGATGAACACACCTTCATATTTTAAAATCAAACTTTAAACCATTTGATGTTTGCTCTTTGCTAAAACCCTGATCTCTTACTCCCTAGATTTAGAGGAGATGCTCAGTTCAGTTACATAGCCTCATTGATTTACAAGACTAAATAGAGATCTCTGACTGCAGGCAAGGAGACCCAATTAAGAAACATATCTACATTGTTGGGCAGATTACCATATTAATTCATATCATCCCACATACTCCTGGTGCTTTCTCATCATTAGAAATAGCTATACATTTTGATAGTCCTTACTCTAGTCTTATTCATCCTTTCAGTAATTCATTATTAGACCTCTTCTGCAAAATAGTTACACTGAAAAATGCTTTTTTTTTTTTTAATTTATTTGCAGGAGTACGACTATATGATATCTCTAGCCTGCATTAAATGAAAGAAATGAGAATTACCTAGAATTGGAAAAATATAATTTGATATTTTTTTTTTCAAATAAATGCTATTAATAAAAAAATGCCACAGGTGTATGCAACATTCTGTCTTGATGGCTTTCAAACAGGTAATAACTGCATTATACTTTCCTCCAGTAAATTTGTCTGTCTGAAAGCCTTGTCCTGTCAGCCTTCCCTGAAAGGACACACTGCAGTCGTAATTACTCTGCATTTTTAGTGCATCACCACATGTACTGACAGTAGGAAAAGAACGCTATCAGTTGCAGTAATTTTTTGGGAGACAGAACTCATTCCCTCTTTACTTCCTTCTACGTACAGGCACTGCAGCAACGGTTCCAGATTCTTTTTTTCTAACTTGTCCATCAGCCAGACCTCCACTGCCAGCTCTGCCAATACTCTGAATCTCATACAAACTAAAGAAATTTTTTTAAATGTGCCCCATCCTAATTTTTCTCATGGTTCCACTCCTCCTCCCCCCAGTTTGCATTTCTCTCTTAGTCTTCTAAACTTCTTGATGGTGTTTGATCTGGCTGGCAAACTGAGCCCATGGATCCTTGGCTGTCACAGCCACGGCATTCCCCTGCACAAGCCAGGCCTGCTGAAGTTCTGCATGCCAGTCTCAGTTGGAATAAACGTCTTAAAAGGCTACAGTGTAAGGGGAGATGCTGGCATTGCACTACTTATTATTAATAATTGACAAAAGGAAGAGTAAGTTAAAATAAAAAACCTCCTCAAATCTACAGTACAAATGGGCCAAGTGTTAACTCATCTAGCAAAAAATTTTAAAGTAAAAGCATAAAACTGTAATGCTGTAGCAGTTTTATCCAGCCTTCCTATTTTATCTGCTTATCTCCGCCACATCTGATGAATGCCTAGCCATCAAGAATTTATTCTCCCCTCTCTCTCTATCTCAGAGGAAACTTTTGTAATTACTTTTAAAAATAGTGTTGTAGAGACTTGGTGGCCAAATGCCTATTGATCATGTGGAAAGACACATTCTTCTTCTGACTTCAAAGACCACAGTGCTGTCCAAGGAACAAAAACTGGCAGCCAAAATACCAGCAGAGAAATAGATAGGGGTAAGGACAGAAAGATTGTATTCAGAGTGAGGAAAAGAAACAATCATCTTCAAACTCTTCACTTAAATTACAGCAAAGGTACAAAGCAAATGCAAGGTGCCAGACTTGTTGGAATAACTTTTGAAGATAATAAGAATTATTTGAATAAATGAGCTATAAATCTACTTGACAAAACCATTTATAAAGCTACAAAAGCAGCAGTTCTTTCTTAAGTTGATAGGAACAGAGAGGTCATGTTTAATTTAATAATCAAGCAATCCATGGACATTGAAACAAATGGCGTACTCCAGATACATTTTCAAAGAGGGTGGAAAAAGTCATCATATTGAAATCAGATGCCATGTGCATCACACATCATTTCTTCCTATACTATACTGCTGTCCTGTCCTGTTTTTTTCCAGCTTTAGAAAGCTGTTTCTGTTTCTTCTCCCTCAGTTGATATGATCCAGTTAAATCCAAGCTTTGGAGACACTTGCATGAAACATCAGCGATTACTTGATTTCTCAGCATATAAATCTGACTACAAAACTTACTATGTAGGACTCTGTTATGAGGTAAGTTTTCCTATGCAACATTTTTGCTTCAGCTGCTCTCTGCCCTGAGACCTGCATTAACATAATACTGTCAAAGCTGATCTCCATATAACATATTAAGCAATTGTTTTCCCAGAACGACCTGATAGAGCAACAAAAGGATTAGCCAGGGCCTTTCAGCTTTTCAGTAAGCAGCTTCAGTGTAAGTTCAACTCCAAGCAGCTTTTGGTTTCTAAAAATCAAGGCCACAAATAGCTTCTGTTAGATATGACCTGCTTAGTACGGAAGCTCTCTCTTTAGCTTGCCACTCTGCCAGCTTTCCAAAACCCTTCTCTGCTTCTCAGGACTTTGTCCAACACTTTTACACCAACCAAGAGCTCAATTCCTACTCCCCCTTCTCTCCACCTCACCTGACCCCTGCAGCACAGACAATCTGCAGGAGCAGAAGGTGCCTGTGCATCTGAGCAAAGGGTGCAAGCAGAACAGGAGGGCAAGCAGCAGTGGCACTAACTAATCTTAGTTAGTGGCTGAATTAATCAATACAGATCATATGATAAAAGAAGTTGATGAGACTAAGCACTAACTCATCCCATGCCTGCCCAGTTTTGTCTGTGGTACCACCACTTCTCACAGCATGGGAGGCAGAGTCGTGCCCTTGTCTTAATGATGTTCTACTGTTGCATTTCATTCTGTCCATACCTAAGCAAATGTCTCGATTTGCAGGTTTTGGCATGCCTCAGCCTTTGGTAAATCTCCTCAATCTGAGCTGACAATAATACTTGATTCCCTTACATACATCTCCTAAATTTATGGCACCAAAAGAGAAACGCAAAAGCTGAAGGGAGGAGAGAGGGAGCACACATTCTGACTGCCTCTGTGGGCACAGCCAGCCGTCAGGAGAATGCACAAGTACCTGCACAAAACTCCATAAAACCTGCAGTCCTCTCTTCAGATGTTTAATTACTGAAGCCCTACCATGGCATATTAATAGGCAGTCAGAAAATACTTTCAGCACAAACTCTGATAAAGGCTTTACGTATTAGTGAAGTTATTTTGCTATACAGACTGTTTGTGTGCTTCTACCTTGCCTGCTTGCTAAGGAGAGTGATCCAATGTCGTATTTCGCTCAGCTATTACTGGATGTAAATGTTGGTAGACATCTCTGGGACCTAATTTCCAATTTGGCATCAGTTTACTATGTAGTATCAAAATGTCTATATATTATACCTGCAAGAAGACAATTTGAACAAGGTACTAGATTCTAATGTCTGTTAATTGTGTGGTTCTGTTAACTAGGAAATAACTGATATAAACACAAATTCTGAAAACAGGAAGAATATTAGCTAAACTGATTCACATATGCAATGCAAGTTATATTACTAAGCTATGAATTTCCTGACCCACTTCACACATAAGAAACTCTTCTTAAATTCATTACAATCAGTTATCAGTATCCATATCTTGCTTTCCTAAATTGAATTTTTCAAAAAACTAAAAAGGGTGTTTTGCATGGCTTCTAAATTTGGTTGCTAGTCCATCCAGGAGCTCTAATTACTGGCATTTATTGCAACACTGTGAGCAATTTTGTTATATAAATATACAATTACTTGTTCAACACTATCCTTATAATGTACAGGTACACAAAACAGATGATCTTTGTAAGCAGCTGAATAATATTTGCATATACACATAGAGAAAAGCATACAGGAGAAAGTCCAAGTAATATTTTTGCTTTTACACAGTTCAAGTAAAAGTGCTTCAGAATAAATCTAGTCCCTGGAATGCTTGATACTGCACTAAAGGTGAACAGAGAGACTGGAGTTTGCAAAGTAGCCACCTAATGAGTGATCTTTAAATCTGCATTTCTTTGTGCAACTTGGTCCACAGGATTGCGGTTTACAGACAAGGTTTGCATCATGGGCAGATGCGAGTTTAACACTCTGTGATCTTTACCAGATGCTCTGAACTGGGTCTGGTCTTGAATCTATGACAGTTTTGTCTATCCACTTTCAGGTGTCACCAGCCTTCACTAGCAATTAAAGGATTGTCTTACTTTGCAAATGTATAGTTTTTACATACTGTTTAGATGACTGACCTCAACAGACCAAGAACTGATCACACACCATTGTATTTCCACTGGCTGAAATGGAACTCTTTTTGGTGTGAACAGGTTATTTGTGAGATGCTTATTTGGCTCACAGGTTGAAATACATAAAATGCATATATTTTTTCATTTTGTTTAATTCTCAAGTTCAGGTCTTTTAAAATCGTTGGGTTGTTCTTTCCTGTTTGATTCTTTTCTTTACCACTAACAAATACTTCTGACTTCTACTGTACTTATAACACCACACTTTTTTTATGTTCCTTAAGGCCAAAAGAGCTTTTCTTCTCTCCCCTCTTCCTTTTCACTTAATGAAATAGAAAAAATTAGATGAATATACCAAGTACTCCTTGATTGTTATACAAAAAAGCTATTGCTTTTCAGCATCCATGTTCCTTCTCCTCTAAAAAATGCTTGCATTATAGGGAACTTAGTATGGAAAAAATTGGAATGTATGATTACACAAAAACATGAGCTTACTAATAACTGTAGTGATCAAGTGATACTGAAATCAGAGAAGCAGAGTAAGAATTTAGACAAATAGTAAAGTCATGTCCTATGTCTTTCATGGAGACTTAGTTATAGTGTACAAATATTAAGAAGGCAGAAGAGTCTGTTTATGAGACCCTAAAGCTTTAAAACAAATCTTGGGATTGTCTAGTATATGTCATAATAATTTCCATATTCTGAGTCTCTTGAGTTTTTTAAAACTGCATTTTGATATCTTGATCCAAGAGTTATTCACAGTAAATTGAGAACTCTGAAGTTTTGCAAAAGACTATAGTGGTATTTTTGCCAGTAAAAATATAAGAACAAAGTACAGACCCCACTTGGCTCAATTCGTCTTCCCTCCCCCCGTCCCCCCCCTTCTTTTTCTTTTCAAAAGTGCTCCTTCCTCATCTTTGCCCCGGGACATTATGCAGCAGACTGATCGCTGAAGTTCACATGCTTTTTATCCATTAAAAACCTATGCCAGAAATACTTCAGCTCTTCCTGGAGCTAAGCTATAAAGGTTGCCAAAAAACGTCCTGGTTGCCTGTGTGCTCCCAATCCACTAGGTGTCTTACTAGCTCGCCTGGAGGCAGCATCTGCACATCTTGTGGAATGACATTGACCTTGCACGGTGCCCTCTCTCTGGCAAGACAGGTTCTCGTCTCCACCACACAGCATTTCAGTATGGGTCCAGGTGGGTCATCCTGCTTCTGAAAGATTTCCCGTGTATGCCATGGTATGGCTTTGCATGGCAGTCAGAAGAAAGAATAAAACCGTAAAAGAATATACCAAAAAACCCCACCCTAATTGTCATATGAAGGTTGTTGTTTATTGATGATATTAAAGGAGAGGCTTGATACTCCATAAGGGAACACAATTCCAATCCCTTTACTCATAAATATTATGAGAAACAGCCCTGCATTGTCCATATCCCAGCAGTTCCCTGGGCTTTGTGGGCAACGGAAGAAATGATGTGCTCCTTGTTGCCTAACACAAGCAAGTGAATCAGGTCACTTCGGCAACTTGAGTTCTTTGCCCTGATGCGGCTCTAGAGGTCTCCGGTACAAATAACAACTCCTCATCATCCACAGTGGCTTCAAACAATGGAGAAGACTCTCACTACTCTAGCAGTGAAAATGTACAGAAACAAATTGTAAACTGAAACCATGGACTATGAGTCATGGTCCATTCAACTGAGTTCCTATTTTAAGTTTCGGGGTTTTCATTAAAATATAAACACATTTCACATTTTCTTAGGCCATGCCCTGCTGGTGATCACATACCAAGCTGCCCAAGTAAGAAATTCCTTCAGGGGAGTTCTGAAGGAGCATGAAGTGCAGATGGACAACTGAAGAGTGTGATTTGCTGAAGAAGGTCAGGAAAGCTCATGCTGATTTTAAAACTTCAAGTTAGTGGTCTCTTAAAGTCCAGCAGTGTGGAAGAACTGACCTTTTAAAAAGATAAATTGTTGTTGGTTTCCCACATAGAGCTGGTGACAGTGGGCTATTTTTCAACTTAGTTGTCCCGAACACGAGGGTACCTCTAACTATGAGGCACAGAAAACCATGTTGGAAAACATGTTAGCCTGTTTCTCAATAGAAAATCTCTCTGAGCTCTTTCTGGTCCCTTTGCCCTTTTATGCACTGGTCTTCTTTCTCTTTTATTTATCCCTTTCTTCGCATCTGCATTTATCTGCTACAGCAGGGGAGTGCAGGCTTTTGGTATGCCAAGACACTTCACAGCAAATGCCTGTTCACAAGGGGAAAACTCACCCTTGCCTTTTACTCAAATTGATGGGAAGTTGTTTTCATGATATATATTCTAAACCAGACCTCTCTAGGCATGGAAATTATTAAAAACCACTCTAGCAAGAGCATTATTATGGAAGCAAGAGCATTATTATGGAACATAAAAGCTATTGCTGCATCTTTTGACCATTCTTCCTAAGCATAAAAGGGAAGATGTGTCAATATCTCTACACTTTCTAGATCATTTTGAAATGCAAAAGACACATAACAAAAGACTGTGTCACTTCTTAAAAAACATGACGGAAGATGAAAACTTGGGTTCTTATTTTTACATCTGTGTCAAGCAAGAATGTTTTTCTTTTTTTTTTTTTTCCAGTCTTACTGTATCATCAGCATGTAGCTGTGAAGTTTGTGAGAGGCCTGTATGGCATAGGCTATTCAAAGTCTGTGGTATGAATTGAATTTTTAAGACAAAGATAAGATGGTGCCTGAGCAAGAAAATTGGATTTATATTGGGACAGGGGTGAAATTAAGGTGAGAAAGGGGCAATGGATTAAAATAGCACAGGGAATAGCCAGAAAAAAAGGCTATTTTTTCCACTTCATTTTCAAAAGTCAAGGCAGTTTGCTTCAAGTGACTGAATGGTTTATGGCAGATACTTTTCCTGTACTGTGTCATACAACTTTTAAAAAGTCTTTTAACTTCTATTGATATTAATATTTCTATTAAGACACTGCCTTAAGGAAACAGGGGCTTCACTGTGCTGGACATTGCACACACAGAGAAAATACACAAACCTTTTCCTGACAATTTTACAAAGTAAAAAAACTTTCTTGATTTAGGGCCAAATTCTGTACCTACTTACATTCCCACAAGCCCATCACTTTGCAGATGGAGGTTATAACAGAACTAGTAACCTTGTGTTCACAGTTTGAATTAATAATTAACATATTAAGCAACACTGCATATAGCATCAGTACAATTAGCAATATGAGCATGGCAGCAAAAAGGTCTGTCCAGAGCAATCACTTTTTGTGATTTTTCCGTTTTATGCCCTCAAAATGGAAAAGGACAAATTTAAGGACGGGAACCAGTAGAGGAGTTAACTCAGACTAACCTTTGGGATGCAAAGCTCTAAAAGCAGAGGTTCTGGCTGGTGATGGTCCATGCTAGAAACTGGCCGCAGAAAGCTGTAGCTCTTGTCTAGGCAACATACCATATCTCATCTCTATCTGGAGTCAGTCCGGTTCACCAATATAGAAGTAACCTTTGAAGGACATGCTGGTGTTTTAGGCCTCTTTCAAAAAACCTCAGGAAAACAAGTCAGGAGGAAAAGTCTTTTCCACTGTACTGGGCTTCTGATAAATGGATGTGACTCAAACCTAAATTGCTTAAATTAGTGTCTTTAAATGGTCTCTTCATGGTTCTTAGCTGCAGACAAAAAATGCAGATTTGTATTTCTGTTAACATCCATTATACTCTAGAGTAAACCGGCAAACTATAGGCAATCTGTGACAGCTGGTTACTGAAAGAAGCTGACTATACACCATGAAGTATAGATGAATCTTACCCCCCATCAAAGTCAACAGGACTCAGGGAGACAGAACAAGCCCATAAATCAGATTCAGTTATTTTTGAGGTAGCGTGTGCCGCTTTGATTCTGTACTGTGAGCAAGAAAACTTTGTTATGTTGCCTCTTTTCAATATCTGCATGTTTCAGCAGGTAAGAGGCAAGATGGAGCACTGCTAGACCCATTTTAGCAGTAAAATACTCCAGGCAGAGCATTTCTGGTGTGTTTTAGATGCTGTGTATATATTGCCGCCCATGATAATCCCTGAGAAATATCTGGTCACTCTCTGCTGTTCTGAAATGGGATATTGCATATACAGTAGGAAAGTATGGGAAAAAAGAAAGGGAGAGTAAGAGAATGAGAGGGAATTTGCCACATTCTGCCAAGTTTCCATGAAAAACACAGTGATTACATGATAAATCTTGCAATGGCTGTCAACTGCAATACTGTCAAGTAGTCCTCCGCTGATTTGTAGAGCAACAGATGAGATTGGTTTAGAACATTTTAGGTACTTCCACTATATCCTATTAAGTGAGAATATCTCTACATTGTTTCTTTATTACCAGACGCTGTTGGAAAGCAAACCTCTGCTTTATATATAAGTGAGTAAATGCTTGAGGATCAGTCTGGAAAAATATTGCTTCTGTGAAATTGTCCTTGTGGGAGTACCAACAGATAGGGTGAGGTGGCTGGTAAATACGGAAATGACCAGCATTAAACATCCATTGTCCTATCTAGATACTGGTTGCTGTTCTAATAACAAAAGATCTTCAGTCAGATAAATTTCATGCTTTTTACAAGTTCTGCAACCAAATATGCATATTATGTGTATACTAGACCAGAGATTTCATTTCAGACCAATGTTGATTATTTAATCTAATACAACATATGGATTCCACATTCTAGGCTTTCAATTTTGTGCCACAAAGTATCTATGGGCACAAGTCAGCAGTTTGACCTCATCTTGATTATTAGAGAACTTTTAAAACCAGGCAGACATCTTTGGTTACTCAATTACACTGTCACGATATTAATAGAATATTTGCACAGAGACACTTATAGACAGGCAGTGGAAAAAAATAATAATAGATCCATTCTTGTTACTGTCTTGTTGCATTTTAATCTGATAGTAGGCATGCCAAAATCATAAAACATTTCCACCAACACCAGATTAGTAATGAAAATATTTCATACTCAATTCCCAAGATAGATGTGGATACAGTTGGCTTTACAGACATCTAAATCAAATCAAATGCAGTTTCTTTCTACTTCAAAAATTCAGCTTCTGAATTTTAGTTTTACAGTCTTTAATAACTCTAAGATCCAGTGTACATAAAACTAAGTCTATTTCACCTTTGAACTCCATGTTGAAATTGCCATAAATGATAATTAAAGAAGGCTATGCCCACTTCTTTTTTTCCTGTATATACTAATAAGAAAGTTTATTTCTTTTTTTTTTCTTTGGAAGTAATGTTCATCACTGTAAATAAAACTATATATAGCAATAGCTTGTGAACACATTGCAAATTGCAGGGTAGAGATACTTAATATATATATACTTTCAGCATATATGTTCCAAGAATAAACTATAATGACATAACAGCTACAGCATTTATGACTGCTTTTTTTTTTGGGGGGG
>NW_010308689.1:69063-86236 GCF_000700745.2 Antrostomus carolinensis
GGGGGAAGAGGGAGGCAGGGTGGGACATGGTGATGGGAAAGTGATTTTTTCTTATTGTTGGGACTCAACATACAATTAGCAATATTTTTGGGGTTTTGATATATGAACAAATATAAAATTATGATTTTTCATGTGTGTGCATATACTCATATCTATCAATCTATAACCATCCTCCTCCAAAGCCAGATAGCTATATGAAGGTAAAGGATGATCTGGATAAAACTTAGCCCTGAGCATTACACAATATGTGTTCTATTATATCTGTTATAGATAGTATCACAGACACTATCTTATCTTCCAGTCTGTGTTTGCTGACTATATCTGTTGCCATTTTGAACTTTTCTTATAGCTACTATTTATAGCATTTATCTATAAAGTGTTAAATTCCTTCATCTTCTTAATCAATTTAGAATGGTTTATTAGTACCCTCCTGTTCAGTCTCATTTCTCCCCTTTGCCTTTGACCTTCCCAGTATGTATTATTCCTAGTATTATTAAATGAAATTCACAAACATGCCAGAAACAGTGTTGAAAAAAACAACACTTTATGAAATCCATTCTCAGTCACAACAGAAGAGATTCATGTAGGAAAGCTTACTTATCATCAATGTGAACATTCTAAAAATGTAACATTATTCGGAAAATAAATAATTTGCTCCAAGAAAAAAAGAGCCCTGTCCCCACCCCTGCCCCCAAATACAAGTCTGCCAGAACGAGTCTCTAATTAGTATGGAATATATTGTCTCAGAGCTGTAGGGCTATATGAACTTGCTTTTAGCAGGTCAGCGTACTTCTAACTGACAGATATCCAAAGGAACGTTACATGTTTAAAACTTCTAAAAATGTAAGTTCTTCCTAGAAAATACTCACTTACCAAAATATAACTTGTGAGTTGTACATTATCCTTCACCCCCCTGGCCCCCGCTACCCCCCTTAAATTATGGAACAGCATTATATTCCATTTGCTTGGGCAACGGCAAGCTGATCAAAGTCAACACCTGCTATAGACAGACAAGTTGGTATTAGCTACATGACAAAATCTCTTTGAGGAGTGGAAGAACATAATGATTGAGAGAAGATGGAGAGGAAGGAGAGGAAAGTAAAAGAAAGAAACAGAAATAGAGCAAGAAAAAGAAAAAAAAAAAGAAATAGTACAATAATTTTCTTTCCTTCCTGTCCTTTTCCTTATTGAAAGAAACATGTATTTGTGTTAAAATTTCGAAGACAAAGTCTTTTTCACTTAGGATACAGGAGGGAGATAAAAGTAAACAAAACTATGTGTCACATAACTGCAAATGTATTGCAAATTCTAGACAGGGACAGCTAACATTTTTAGTAGTACTTTTTCAGTTAGAATATGTGTTCTTACCACAACCTTCAAATTCTGCATAAAGTGATATATCTAGTATAACCTAGATGTAATACAAGGTATATAACATTATATGAACAGACATATATAATGTTATTCCATGTCAATATGTTGCACATATAATAAGACATGATTGACACAAAACTACTTGAGAGTTTCAATTTAAGGAAAATTTTGACAGGTTTACTTTTCCTGAAGACTGGTATACGTTCTTATATTTGCATTCTCAGCAGAAGTGAAACTGCTTTTCCAACCAGTGAAAAGCACTTCAATTTTTGATAGAAGACTTTCTCCTCTTTCACAGAAGAGGGGTGGCCAACCTGTAGCTTTCAAGTCACATCTGGTTTGCAAGCAGTTCAGTTGTAACATTTGTGCTGAGACAGGAAAGTGTCATCAGCAAAGAGTGTCAGTAGAACAGACAATTTATCAGTGGTAGGAGGAAACGAGCCAGCAGACACTACTATCACTGGGTCAGGCTGGGGCTCAGCCAAACTCCCAAGTGTGGTACGCGTAAAATGGGCTGTGGGGCACCCATCACCATTTGCCACAGTCCTAGAGTGTGTACTCACTCAAATAGAGTTCAGTCATATGAAGATTTGGTATATGACTTGTAAGGTAAGACAGGCTAATCATCTTGCAAAGTTAACACAGTAACTGTAAAGCTAGAAAGTTTTGTAAGGAAATGTCATATCCCTGTTAGTAGTTGTGCAACTGAAGTCTGATTTAGATGACAGATAATAACCAGTGACACGTACCCCAACATTTCCAGCCCTGTGAGAAGGCAAACATTTCAAATCACACATAGACTTGATATTTGAATCATGCTCTGGTCAATGAACAGCATATACACCCTCCAAGAACAAGCGATTCTTGAAATGAACATCTTAAGAGTGGGATCCCCTCTGAAATTTCAAATCAGATGCATTCTGTTCCTGAATCAGAGGCTTTAATTCTCTTGCCATGCACTCTTCTGACTGCAATAAATTAGTCTAAAGATACTAGGCATTTGCCCCAGCACAAGGCTCACTTAAGAGGCACAGCACTAGCAAGACAGCTCTATACTTAAAAGGCAGCTCAGAGTAGGGCCAGGGAATGGGTGGGCATATTTCAAGAACCTGTTTAGCTAATGCTTGAGCACAAAACAACTTTCCAAGTGAGAAACAAAACCAAAAGGCAGAACTGTAATTAATCTGCATTAGTTTATGTTGGAGATTGGAAAAAATTTCCTCATCATTTTGGAATCAGGGAAGAGGGGCTGCAAAGGTGGAACGCAGTCCTGTGTATCTGCTCAGCTCTGGTACGGCATGTACAAATTAATGGCAGAAGATACCCTTTTCCCCTCCAAGTCAGATTTCTGTTGTCAATCCCATCTCATTTCGTTCATGAAATGGGCACCAGACTAGAATCAAGCTCAGTTTTTGGATTTTCACCAACTCCAGCAGATGCTGTAAATTTGCATAGAAACTGTCTAAAACTTGGATTGTGTTCAGGTTCTTTGGCATCCTTACAAATATAGCCAGATTCACCAACTCGTGTTTGCAGAACTCGACTCATTTTCATCTCCTGTCTCAGCAGCATCTACATCATAAGCCTCACAACAGTGTGATGTTCTACTGATGATCAATTCAGAAACATCTTTTTCTCACTTTAAGTGTCTCTGATTGAAAGACCATTTCTCCCATGCAGCCCCAGGACCAGGTGGTCTGCTTCACTTTGTTCCCTGACCTTTGGGATTTTATCTGACTTTTAATTTATTTTGGAATGAGACTTTGATAAATTATTATTCAGTATTGTATCTGAGCATGTTTCAGTAGCGCTACAGGCCAGTGTTGTAGCAAAGTAAATCTAGATGATAGAAAAATCCATTTTGAAAGAACTAAAAGTATGGGTACCTCATTCACAATCACCAAAACTTCTAGTATGAACAAACAAGTAAATAAGTTATTGTTAAGCTGTAGTCAGCCTCTTCTGATGTGGCATTTTAGAGTAAGAAAAATGTTAGTGCTTTGTGACCACTGGCAATTCCCAGATACATGAATGCAGTTTCTGAGTGTTCATGTACCATCACATGATTTTGAAGGCAAATATGGGACAGATGAGACATATGGTCACAATATTCTTCTTTTATTAATAGGTTGAGACTATCTAACTTTCAAAGGCCTGAATTAAGAAGACTGTCTATCATTCTCTGATTCCCATCAGCTCCTTTCAACAGTGGAAAGGCAAGGCACTACACTTTGATGTGGTAGGCTACAAAACAGCAGTCTGCCCCACCTGCCTCATGTAGCGCACTTCACCAAATACTGTCCACTATCAAAACAGTATGTTAAGTCACCCAGCTTTATTCCACCTGCAATTCCTCCAGGTTATAAATACAGGTTTTTCATTTGAGTGTTACAAATAAACTGTAAACATAGCCCAGACAAGGAATTAAGCTCAGATTTTTGCTTTCTACTGTCAGAGTAGGAGAAGATAATTAACGTCTGCCATAAAAAGCTATCTAACAAATACTGAGGATTTAAAACGGAAAGAAAATGAATAGCAAAAGCAAAGAAACAGAGAAGGCATTTGCTTTAATCATTAAGCATTAGGTAAGGCTATGTATAAGTAGATAATTTCCCTTGGTATCATACAGCCAAATTAATAAAGCAGTAATTCTAAACATAAATCTACTTCCAGACGTGGCATTAATATCCATCTCTAAAAGATAGGTAGAGCTCTATAAAAGAACAGTCATGGTGCTTCTGATTGGTCATAGAATATCTGCTACAAATATTTTTTTTAAAAAAAGTAATTTTTTTATTAACTATTGTGGAAACAGTATTACAACGAAACAAGAAAAAGGAAGCAAGTAGAGATTAAACTGGCAGTAAAATCTTCTAGTAAAATTCCTGGAAAATAGTTCCAGCTGAGTACTGAGTAGAAACAGTGTAAAGTCTCAAGAAGCCAAACTGTAAGTAATATTGCAGAATAGTTCAATAAGCTTCAGAGATTCTTTTGCCAAAAATAATCAGGCTGTTTGATCTCAGCTTGACTGGAATATGCAGCTAGGAAAAAAAATTACCCTCTTTGCTGCAAGAATTGTAGTACTATGTCTCACTATTAAGGATAGTAACAACTTCCACTCAGATAATCCACTTTAACTGAGCTTTTAAACAATGTTGTATCTATTAGGGGGATACTTAACTTTTAAACATGGGTAAAAAAATTATCTTTCAAAATCAGATGTCTAAACTTTAGCACTAACTTACATGCTATCATTAACAGCAACTGGTACAAGTTTATTAGCATTGCATGGGTTTCTTCCATGATTGCATACAACGGATCAACACATTTTCCCACCTATACTTCACTTCTAAAACATCTTAAATACTGAAGAGAGGGACAATCCCACAAGAAGGATATTCAGTTATGAATATTCATTGTAGAACTTTCTGTTGAGATGTTTTGGACAAATATAAAACAAACACTTGATGTAGAGAGAGGGGGACACTGCAATGACTCAGAGAGATACAATTTAATGACAGATTGACCAAAAAAGGGAATATTTTGAATTGTTTTTTGAACTTTGCTTAGTGAAAAAAGCATTATCTCAGGAGGAAATTTTCATCTTTCAGTCAGCCCTAGTAGCAAGTTTAATTACACATTTCTTATTCCTAAATCTCAGCCTTGCCCCAAGCTCACTTTGAACTTGCACTATATTTTTTCCCCTCCTTCCTGTTCTGCTTCAGTTCGTTCTTTGCCTCTGTCACCTATCTAACTTTGGGGAAATATTTTTGTATCTCTCATTCCTTTTTTTTAAGGATAATTAAAATAAAACACGGTACTTTGATGAACTGGTATTTCACAATATTAATTTATACACAAACTACCATAAAATAAGAGGAGGTGGGAACTTGCAGAGAATTTTTATTTTGCTCTAACAATGTTTGTACACAAACTCATTCTGCAGCAAATGGGAATTAATTTTTTTAAACTTTACTAGCTAACTTTCTAATGGGAGCATCTTTTTTTTCTTCTTCTTTTTTTTTTTTTTCCCCCTGAGTGCTAAGGTGGGCATATTTTACCACCTGTCATGTCATCTATGTAATACTTGAGAGACTATTTCTCCACCCGCAGAAGCTTAAAACCTGGATTAAACCATGATGGTGAGACTGAGATGCTTGCTTACTCTTTATATACACTTTCCTCACTTAATATATATGAAAGTTAATATATGTAGGAATGTTTAGATTTGTAATGCTCTCCATTCTCCTCCGTAATTTCTCAATTTCTGTTATTTCAGGAATAGTGCAAAAGGTGTGAGGCTACAAGCACAGTACTTGTGAAGAGGCCTATGTTCAATGATGTAATGTCTGAATTTAAGATGAATGAATAATGGAGGTTGGTTGTTTCGGGCAGTGAATAGGGTGCTATTGTGCTTGAATGTTACCCCTTTTAGTGGGAGTCTCTAGAACACTTTGAAGACCTACATTTAAGTTTTCTGGGTACTGTCACGCAGGAAACTGATTAACTGGGAGTATGGCTTGGGGTTTTTGGATTGTTCATGCCTTTTGCTCTGCAAACTATCACTGAAATATAATCTTTCCATGATTGGTGCAAAGGTTCTACAACAATAAAAAACTTTCAAAAGTTTCAGGACTGGTCATATAGGATTTGCTTCTTTTAAAGAAGGGGATGAGCTCCATTTGTATTCACATAGTAGAATCCTGCTGCTTCTGGGTTTTCACTAGAGCTGTTGGTAAAGCATCTTTATGTGGGAACTCAAATTTGGCTTTTCTTCCTCCCAAAGGGGTTTGAATCCCTATATGAGGACACTGCTGCAATGAGAATGCAATATTTTATTAGAGAGAGGCTTTATTCCCCTTCCATTACAGATAGCATCCCTTGCATCAAAGGCTGAAAATCACTCCAGTCTGGTGATGATGACACATGTGAAAAAGTTATTTGGTGGAGTGGGAATTTTCATCAGGATGCAGTTATCAACTGCAGAGCAATATAAGTATTTGCTGCTATCACTTATTACTTATTCCACAGTAACTAAGGAACAACCCAAGAAGTGGATTAAAACTGGAATAACTTCCGTCTCACCCAGAAATGCTGGCAATCTAGACCTCAAAAAGAGTAGCAAAAGAAAATAAAATTAAAGCAAAGTAAATTACTGTGTTGAAAGAAGTCTTGAATTCAAAAACCCCAAACCTGAGAACCCCGGAATCTAGAAATTTAATACAGTAGTATATTACTCATGTTTTATGTGCTGCTCTCTGAAGAAAATTCTATTTGTACTCCAGGTAGAAGGGGCAGGAAGAATAAATGACATGAAAAAATGACTTAATTTCTAAAATAAAATAGGAGAGGAAAAGTAATAGAAAGATATTCTCTCTATCACTAGGTTCCACTGTTGCAGAATGAGAATCAGATTCAAAACAGGATGCAAGTTTCTCTGGAGTCGTGGGAGAGAGCTGAAGGAGTCTGACAAATAGGGGATTACAGATGAAGGTAAAGATTAGTGAAGGAGTCAAGGATTTCTGAAAAAGTTCTGAGAAATTTAGTTTCTTTCTGTTTTAAGATCTTTTGCCTTTATCCTTTGAGATTCATCTGTTCTTTTTCGCCCAGTCTTTCTTCTGACACTTTCATTTCATTCTTCTCCTTTCTACCTTATAAACCTCAAGAGACTCGATTTCCCCCACCCCCCAACCTGACCTAGTGAGTTACCTGACCTGATACATGCCCTGATCTTAAAGCGTGATGTGACTGATGAGGTGTACCTTTCCAACCTGTCACCTTCTCTGGTAGTGTACTTCATTCACATCCTAATACTTGAGGTCTCCCTGTGGTTCCCAAGAACTAACAAGATCTGAAGACAGTAGCCTGCACAGAGGAGATCACTAGCCTCTCTGATACGCCGGGAAGGGTTTCAGCAAGACAGAGGGTTAAAGAGGACTACTGGGAGTCACAGAGAGGCAGGAAAATAATTTTCTGAGCTTTAATGAATCCAGAAATGATTTGCATTCTGTTCAGTAAAAAGATTAGAGTGGCTTTTAAAAAATTATTTCATCCATATTGAACAAAAAGAACCATCAAAAAAATAGTATGAGGGTAAGGAGTATAGTGTGAGTTGTAAAGAAAATAATGGCACATGTAAAAAGGTAAACTTGTGAAGGTTTGGATAAATTTGTATGTTTAAGATAAGCATCCTGTTTGGGGAGCCCTTTCTGAATTAGACCTTTCAACCTTTTGAGTTTTGGCTGCCACAAATGTTTACCTCACCATGAGGCGTGCAGAAAAAGAGAGAAAGAGAGGGAGAAAGAGGCTGATTTATGAATCTGAATTCTTGGAAGGACAAATTTATTGCACTGTGGCACTTCTCTATAAACTAATATTGACTTAAAGGACAGCAGGAAGAGATGAAGACAATGAGTCCCTGTAGCACTTCAATGTCACAGAGGCCCATTAACCAAATGTGTACTGAAGCACTAAATTTGTCTGGAAAAAATAAATGTATGTTCTATAGGTGAGTGCAGTAATAAGCATTTGACAAGGTTCTATCCTTTACAAATACCCAAAGAATAAATGTGTTTGACGTTATTCTTTTTTTTTTTTTTTTTTTAAGAAAAATCTAATTCATAAAATTGTGTAAATTCCCTTTACATAGAGTGCTGTGCACCAGGCTACTTGTATTAGAGTGGGAGTGAATGTAACTTCCCTGGGAATCTAAGAACAACTAGATGCATGTTCTGCTTAGGGCCATCTCCAGGAATAAAACTTTATGTAAAATGTTCATTTCTCACCAGAAATGTAGAAAAATAATGACTTAGAAATTTATCAAAGTCTCTGCTCTCTGATGACAACAATAGTGAAATATTTTATGAGGAAATACAAATAATTTAAACCTGTATGTCTTCAAACCACTCTCTGGTTTATTAACTAAAGCAATGACTCCTCAGCACTACAATTCAGAAATAATCTCCTCACCTCAGGCTCTTAGCATTTTCACCGCATGGTCTTTTGAATTTAAAAAAATCACATTAACCTGTAACAAGCTCTTACATCTCCAAATGAGCTCATTAGTTTTTAGGGTTTTTTGGTTTTTGATTATTTAAAAAAAAAAAAAAAAACCCAACCAAAAAACAAACCACTGTGGAAAGTGAAGCCCAGTGTGATTATGTGAACTGACCTTGCATAGTCTGGATTTGAGTGTATCTGCAAAAACTTGGATGATTAGAATTGTCAGTAACACTTCCTGGAGCTATTATACATGAACATATCTGCCAATGCATTTATTTGACAGCTTTCAGTGAGCTCACTAGAAATGCTCGGCAGACCTCTTCCACAGTTAAAAAGAAAAGACATTTCAATAATAGGATATTGCAAGAAGATTTTTAAAATGAGGCAAAAATAGAGAAATAAATACTGTGGGGAGTTCAATTGTCATGGAACTAAATATCTTGTATTTCCAACCATTTAATCAAAAGGATAAAAATTTAGGCAATACTTAAAAAAAATTATGTGGTTACATAATCTTGCATGTGTCAGCCACCACAAAACACCACTACATAAATAAATGCTGTTTGTGGGTTATACGCTCTGTGAATGCAGAAGAGTGGAGCTGGTTCCAGAAGCTCTCCTTCCTGTCCACCACAAACCTTTTTCCCTCCTATATGCCTTACCATGTGACCAGAACTAATTGCAGGTCCTTTGCTTTTGAGAATGAGGAGGACATAAAGACTGTTCTGATGCAACTAGGATCCAGACAGTGCCAAAATGGCTTGAAACATTTTGTGCACCCCACTGTATAGTTGTCTCCTGGAGAAATGTTGCCTGTGCCCTTGTAGCTCCTGCAAACAAATGCTACAACGTAGAGCATGAAACAAATGTGCTTCTTACAAATTGTTCTCAGAAAAAATAAAAGGCAAAGGAGATCAACCTCAGTCTAGAAAAGGTGATAACAACTGGGAAAAAAACGTGAGGAAAGGGAAGAGGGACGAGAGGAGGAGGAGACAGCAACAGCCTCCTGGTGATAATGACATATCTATTACTAGTGTCAAACATTCCTGAAATTCAATGATAGGTGATTTCTATGCTGTGTGCCATTTTTGTGGCTATCCCACTGCCTATTTGTCCATTCAAAGTCCTCTGCTTCATCATTTTTGCCTATTTATCTCATTACTGTTTCCATCATCATTAATATATCTGGTAGATTTTTGCCAGCTAGAAGTTATTCTCCTGAAGTGCTTAAGTAGTTGAGTTAATTTTCAGGAGTCCTGAATGTCCATATGCTTTCATAGAAGTTAATTTTAAGTCCACTTATAGTCCACTTCAAAATTTTTGTTAACCAAGCAAATATTTGTGATCACTCTCATTAAAAGGCAGGTATGACCATTTTATAATGGCCATACTGTGCTTGTACAGCTGAGTCCAACCTGGCTGGCAGGTCACCTCCATTCATAAATGCTTAATAAAAGAATAATAGCTACTGTAAATTTGTGAATAAAAAATAATAAATTCCATGTGCAAGTAGAAATGTGTGTGTCAGAGAGACTGACTATTAATTTCAAGTTACTGTACCATGTACAAACTACATGAAGCATATTGGAGACAGAAAATGAGATTAGGCTTTGTATAATCCCTAGAATCCTTGGAATTATGTTAATAAACTCCCTCCTATAAAACCCCTTGTGGATCTGATGGTGAAAATACATTTTCTGCATGCCTAGCAGTCGTGTGTACATTTATAGAGGACACACCACTTGGGGTATTGGAATCATACTTGTACAGGTTTGACCTTCCTCCTGTCCATCAGCTCCGTGTATAGTACAGGAAGCACCATGACACAGACTACTGTGAGTGGGACAATGCATATTTTCTGCTGGCACTATTCCCATTCCAAATTAGAGTCAAATTGTGAGTATGGATTGTAATGTAGTGACTGGGCCAGAGCGGGACCCAAATACTGCACATAACACAGAATCACTACCAGTTCTGCAAGCAATGGATGGGTTGTACTCTATTTCTTTTTAAAAAGAAATTAGTCATGTACCTACCTCCAAGGGAGGCTTTCAGTGACAACAACAATGTGATCTCTGGGACTAAGCTCCTCTCTACCCAGAGGGTCATAAAATGAATTATTCTTCATAGCTTTTTGAGATGGAGTGGAGTAGGCTGCACACCATTCAGAAGCTGGCTATTTTTATAGCTTTCTGAGGTACCCATCCTCCACATTTTGTACACTAAAAGCCTACGGATTGCACTCTGGTAAAAGTTCTACTTGTAGCATCGCTGATGTCTGTTTCTGCACTCAGTCCTGAGTAAGTGACCTCACTCTGTAATCACAAGTTCTGCTCTCTGAGAATCAAACAACAACTAAAGCAAAATGGGAGTCTGATTTTCCTCCCTTATCATTATATACCCTCCCCTCACCCCTAACTTCAGTAAAGAGACTACTGAATAGGTCTGGCATAAGTAAAAGACAAGGGTTGTCTAACTCTTGCCCAAGAACAATGTTTTATAGTGAATCAACCGTGTAGCTCACTAAAACATTTGGGTTAGAAGACATGGAACTAATGTATAATCCATGAATTTTTAAGCTACCTTGAGCCTTTCTCCTCCATGTAACTGCAAAACAGCACAGTATTGCTGGTGCTGAATGCAGGGGAGATTGTATCTTAACGTTTCAATGTATTGATTAATGTTGCTGTAAAGATACACTAACAAACTGCAGAATCATTTTACTTCCAGTTTTTTGCTAACTTAGCACATCAACAAACCAATACTTGTAGACAAAGACATGCTATTTTGTGATGAAATGTTCTTAGACATTGTCTGCTAAATCCCTATAATTAGCATGGCCCCTGGTGAATGTCACTGGGTATTTGATGAAACAGGGCATGAACTCTGCAGCAACACCCAGGGGGGTCGGTAATGCTATCCAGAATGACTCTTGGAATTTTTAACTACTAGATAGGTTCTCCTTATCTAGGAAACTCAAGGGAGAAAGGCATTTGTCCGGTCTAATGACCCCTGTTAGCAGATTTATGCCACCTCCCTCTATACAAATTGTCTTTTCTCCCCTCCTTTTGGATATTTAATTTGAGAGTAACTACTCAATAGTATTTTTTTGGAAGGGATGTGGCATGAAAATGGTAAAGAAAGAAATGAGCCAAATTCTTTTATCTATTCTGCTTATGCCATTGTTCTTAATCTTCAAAACACCATGAGAGCAAGAAGTTTTGTAGGTAACAAAAATAAAAATAAAAGGCAGAACTATTACAGCGGGTAATTTCAAGTGTCCTAGTAGAACTAAAATTTCTTACTGAAAGACATCCTGCCCCAGGGAAAAAACACCTTACTTTCACTACTATGAAGCACAGTTTCCTTGGCTGTAGAAATATACTCACAAAACTGGAAGGTGCTTTCCTCTGTGCTGGGAAACAGTTTTCAGAATGATAAATAAAAAGTGCAGAAAGTTCCTTTCCTTATAGTTTCTAGTTGTCCACTGGTTGCTTAAATTTCACTGAGGTTGAGAGACTGAGTCAAAAACTTGCTGTGCAACAGGCCCAGCTGCTGTAGTCCAAACAAGGGTTCTCGTGTCTCAAGTGAGTGCTCTAGCAGGCATAGTGTTAGCTGTTGAGACAATCTGATTTTGAGAGAAACTCCAATGTAGAACTGAAAAACTCTCTTGATAAAATTTTCATTTTGCCTGGCACATTTCTCTCAACAGTTTTTTTCTGCCATTCTGCATTTTGTAGCCTTAAGGTTTTAATGATAATATCAATCTTGCTTTAGAAAACATTATGCATCATCAACATTACAAATGCTGATAATTCTTCTATGAAGAATTACATTGGAATGCTATGGAATTATTTCAAAATAAATTTCAGAGCAGTTTAATGGCATTTTTTTCCTAAAGAACCCCAATAATTTAATCTATGACATATTTAATATTGCAAATCTACACAATTTTTGGAAATCCATTTCTCTTATACTACAAGGCATTGGTTTTGTTTCGGTTGAACTTGTGGGTAGACTGAATAAGAAATTCAATTTGGTCTTTTCCTAATTTTATGTCCTAAACAGTGGATGTAATCAAAATGATGAAATGAGCTGTAGCTAGGGTTAGGGGGCTGAGGGGAGGCTGTCTATTGTATTAAGGACTAACTCCTTGATTAAATGTAGACTCAAAACAAATAACCTCTGTGCGCGTGTTAACTAGCCTAATTAATCTTCATGTTAGATTAACTTGATAAAATGTTGACCTAATTTGGGATTAAAAGATTACAAGTAACATTTTCAGCTGAAAGCTGTAACATGCCTCATGTCAACACAGTAATGACAGAATTAACCCTGTAAACCTTTTCAAACCTGTGCACTGGATGTCACAGTTTAAGTAGAGTTTGGATGACCTGTAAATGCAGGAAGGCTGCTATATATATAAAAAGGTATTATTGAAAGACTGGTCTCTCATTCAGAGTCTCATAGGCCTGCATATACTGAGAAACATCACAAAGCTAAGAGAGAAAGTAGAGATGCATCACCCATGCACTCTTACAACTTGTAAACTAAATAAATACTGTCTGTTTATGTTTAGATGTAGAAATTGGAAGTTTTGAAAGAAGCACGTTAAGAATTCGTTATCATTAAGAGGATAATGAAGATGAAAATGTCTTTGAAAAATTTGAGAGATGCAAGACTTAGATGCAGGAAAATTCAAAACCAGAAAAAGCACTGTCAGTTGTAACCCCTGGAGCCTGACAACATTGATCTGTGTGTGAACAGTAGAGATCTCTTTCCTGTAACATGTTTGGATGGGATAGTTCAAGCCTGTATTCCAAAGGGTTTTTTCTGAGTCGTCAGAAAAAATGTTGAACTTGTGAAAAGTATTTTGTTGATCACTCTTTTCTTTTGAAAAAATGTAGGAAGAGGAAGGAGAGAGACAGAAACTCTCTCACTTCAGTAAGAAGTGATTCTTTTAGCTTATGCTATTTTTGTCTCTTAACAATTTCATATCTGTTCTTTTCATAGATACAACTGTGCCATCTCTCACTTACCACCTTGCAAAGCACTGGAGTCTCAGATACGAACTATGCACTTTTCAGCTCACAGCATCATTAAGGCTGTGGTTCTTCCAACAAATGAGACTCAAAAGCTGCACCACCATCACATACACGCAAAACGGTACTTCCACTTCCATCACAGCTCTCAGTGCTAATTTTGAGGCTACAAAATTCTGAGGTGGTTAGTGAGAGGGTGAGCATATCTTACTTTTATTTAGAGTAGTCAGATTAAGAATAAAGTTTTAAAAGAATGGAGCACAAGTTTGTGGTGTTACATACTGGAAACTCATCTCTCATGTTAGCCATGGAACCTAACAGAGATAGCAGGAGAGGGTACACTGTCCTCTGCGCTGCTTCATGTGAGAGGGCACAGCTCATCTGCTCATGTAGGCTCTTCTCTCATGCACTTCTAGCAAAGCCCTGGGAATGCATCAGCTTTTCTTGCACTAGTGCAAGTGTAACCAGCTGGTGAAAGTCAATATCCCTAATAATAACCCAGGACAAAACAGCATCCAGAAATCAGTCCTTGAAATACCAGGACAGAGCCTGCATCACTAGACAAACCAGAATATTTGATCATGCCCCTATTTATTATATACACGTAGCGATAAAAAGAGCCTTTGCATGCAACTTGCAACAGAGCAGAGTAGAACTACAGTTCTAGTTCGGAAATAAGTTCTTATGCCTAAAAATTGTCTAAAGGGACATACCAGAAGTCAGTAGGAGACTGAGTTAAAGACAGAGTGAACTGAATGCTAGGAGAGGTCTTTCTTTTGAGGTGAAGTTTAGAACCAACAAAGTAATTTAAACCTCACATAATCAAGGATGATACACTACAGAATGAAAAATACGATATACAAGTAATCAACTAAGGGAAAACTTAGGTTTTTTGCTTACTCTTTGCATCACAACTTGTTAAAAAGCAGTCTTAACAATACTGAAATCATATTCTTTCAGTAGCTTGGAGAGTTTTTTTAGTCTGCATACCTAACAAATGCTTTCATATAGGTAAATCATGCAGAATTTTATTCTTCTAGAATAGGAGGATGTATGCAACAATTTTATGGATTTATTTCCATTAAAACTGTATTCCTCTTGATAATTTACTACTTCAGTTATTTCTGTGTGTTATTGTCTAACATTTCCTATATGAAAAAGGGAACAGGATATTAAAATTTTCCTAAAGTTGCTATTACTAATGCCACAGAGAGGAGCATTCTGAAGTTTTTTATTGTACTCGGTCACTTCCCATAAATTCATGACAAAGAAATCAATGACTAATCCACGTTTGGTCAGACAACTTGGCCCAAAGTGAACAGGCTTAAAAGCTGAGTAACAGAATTAACATCATTTCTCTTGTTTTTATTCCCATGGACTAATGGTTTGCAGCCATAACAAACTGTGATGTGATTCCCATCAGTTCTGAAAAGTTATGCAAGCCTGGAATAGACCTGTTTTCAGGAAGGACAAATCATAGCAACATGCAGCTCCTGCTGGCCACAATTTAGGTAGCATTCTTTCCTGGGAGAGCTTAAGCCACTGATTAGTTTAGGAGATACTGCAAAATACTGTGCTAATAGAACTGATGGCTTTTCTCTGTAGAGTGATATTGAAGTCTTGACTACCATTTACCATTACATATTGTTCTATATTACTGTGAGCAGTTGTTAATTAAATTCCTCACATAACTTATACTGCATGTATGTCTGTATATTTCTGCACTTTTCTTTGACCTTTGGCCCCAAGTATTGTGTACATTTGGTGAGTTTTAACTCTAGTTCAGCAATAAATGAAATAACCACTTGACAACTACAGGTTATGGAGATGCTTCTAAGCTATTTTTGAAACATGCAGGATGAAAAATGTCCCAAGTCTATTCACTAGTTCAAACACTCAAGCTTGTGAATGTGGATATTGTGAATGTCCACAGAAACAGATTAATAAACAAGTGAATTATTTTAGTTCTTCTGTATACAAACAATGTTGATGATATACATTATCTAAAAATCTGAACCTGTAATACTTATATTAGTAGAAAAGATTGCAAGAAACACAAGAAAATAAATGTTCCTCATTGTGGACAATTGGTTACAAAATCAAAATATATCTGTAGCAATTTTTTTCTTTTCTTTTTTTTTTCCCCCCTTTTTAAATATATCCTTTGCTACTCTAGCACTCTCCTCCAAGTACTTTTACCTTTAACGTGACACAAGCAAAACTGCATTCCTGTCCCAATTTAATTGTCTGGCCATTTCAAAATAGTTGAAAAAAACCCACTTGTTGAAGACTTCTTAATGAGTAGCTATAACTAGAACAAAGATTTCTAATGCCAGTACAATTTTAATCTGGACTAAAATTTTAGAGGTGGAAGTATAATATGACTACTTTTGAAAAGTATGTTTAGTTATAAGCACTGACAACTATGTACAATTAAATAATTAAACTTTTATCCAGAAAAGAAAAATCCCAAAGCATAATTTTCAGTCTCCACAGCTTCTATGAAAGACACTATTTTCAAGGGGAAAAAGATTACATGGTTTTTACAAGACTTCTATCCATTCAATGCAAAACAATATGTACCAACTGGAGTGCTTCCAGGACCAAATCTAGCCACTCTGAGTCAGACAAGTAATGAGGTACATGCTTAATATTAAAAGAATATTTAATGTTTTAAAATTTGACATGCAACGTGGTCCAAGTTAATCTACCTGAATTCTACTCTGTACTGTTTTTTCCTATTAAGGAAGCAGTTATAAAGATCTAGAGTCAGTCAACAGCATATATGAAGTGCAGAAACTTAGTCAGGATGAGTTTGGGTATAATATTTTTCTCTACATTTTTACCACTTACTTGCACTCCCAGCTAATGAACTAATACTTCTAAAAGATACGTGGAAGATAAATGTCCTAAGATTATTTTATGAATAAGCTGATGTTCATATGCACACATACTTATGTAGCATCTAATATTAAAACACTGATAATTTTTGTTACATTATCCACTCCACTATTTTAAATTAAGGGCACTGGCATGGGAACAGCTGTACAGAAGTTCCTTTTTTCCCCTTCTCTCAGCCAACAGGTACTCTCCAAAAATTTTCTACAAAGACCTTATTATGAACCCCAAAATATTCCCCTATTTTTCCCCTCATTAAACAATGCCATTACCAGCCAATGGGAAATTAGCATTTAACTTGCACAAAGCAACAACTTTATACATTGGAATCAGAACATTAACAACTGCCTGTGAAAATGACACTTTATAACTCAATAGAGATGCCTTGGTGTCGTAGGTTCAGACAGACTCACTGCAGCAAGGGAAAATACATTACTTTTAGCCAAAGTTGAGTTATAACCAAAACCAAATTCTACACTGGCAAGTAAAAGTTGGCTACAGGAATTCCTCATACTTTTCTGCTTACTTTTAGGGAAATATAATAAAACTGTGAATGTTAGCACCAAAATCTTATATCCCTGATTAGAAGAGAGAAACTTAATGTACATTTCACTGAAAATGAACTCAACTCACCTCAAATTTGATATAGTGAACAGCCACAAAATCTGCATACAGATATAAATAGACAATATTTACTGCACTCTTCCAAAATCAAATGCATTGATTCTACATTTGGATAATTCATAAGTGGGAAGGGGTGGGGTGGGGGGTCTGTCATGTAAATGTTTTCCTGCAAATTATTTGTCTGTACTATTACAATTCTCCTAATACATTTATGAGTTGTTTTACTCTGCTAA
>NW_010308689.1:86562-86777 GCF_000700745.2 Antrostomus carolinensis
ACCTCAACAACAACATAATCCAAACAGCTGTAACTGATGAATCTTTTTTTTTTCTTGTATTAAGGATACCATAAAATGGTTTTGGCATTTTGGTAAAAATAAACTGTGTTAAAACTGGACAAATTCAGTATAAACCTGACTAACAAAGATCAAGTCCATGATACTTTTTACAGTCTTTCCCTGACTTTATTTGGTCCTTAAGTACAACTTAACTG
>NW_010308690.1:0-527 GCF_000700745.2 Antrostomus carolinensis
GGTGTCTCCTTCATGTCATTTTCTATCATCTGTGCTCTATGCTCCAGCTCATGAGGATTCATTTGTGGTTGAACTTTCAGCAATACTTGTGCTTCATGCATGAACCAGTTGCTCTATAACAAAGCACCAAATCCCTCACCTTCCTCCAGGGGAAGCTCCCTCTTTTCTGCTTCATTTTTCAGGTATAGTCTTAAGAATTTGATCACTTCCTAGACAGCTCAGATTGTTACATAAGCATCTTTCATACTTGTTAATCCAAGACACATGTAACCCTGAGGAGAGAATATCTAGACACCACCAAAGCTTCCACAGGATCTAGGCTCTCAGTGTAACTCTGCCTTTCAACTGGATAAGCATTTAGTTCAACTTGAAATGTTTAAGACTTTAGGTCACTCAGTTTTATCTGCTGTTTGCATGCCTAGAAATATATAATTTTTTTTTCCTCTGCTTTGCAATACTTTTTGGTCAATCCTCTGCTATTTTATGGTCACAGGGAGATGAACAGTATCTTGGCCATAATGATGATC
>NW_010308691.1:0-53375 GCF_000700745.2 Antrostomus carolinensis
ACACTCAGTCCCTTCATACAAGTCATTGATGAAAATATTGAATATGACTTCATATAACTCTTTAAACTGAAACGCCTTCATATTGCTTGGCTTGTGAGCAGGAACTGGAAAACTGAAAAACTCTTGTCTTGGGTCAAAGGCATGCCTTTATCCCCCCTGTCATTCCAGGCATGATCAGGTTTTGAATTTTGAGTTTTAAACCAGAAACTCTTAGTTAACTCATGCTCTGTAGAGCATAACAGCTGAATTCTTAACATTCCATCCAGAATTAAGAATTTCAGTACAGAAAGTTGCCATACAAGGTCATAGTTGCAAAAATTTCAAATATACCGGAGTTATGCAATGCCAGAACTGAGATCACACAGAGTTAACAGCCTCCTTGTGCTTATGCAACAGTCTTTAATTCTATAACACTGTATTTTTTTTCTTTTTGGCAACCTTTAAAACATGGAGGAAAAGTAAATCAAAATAGAGTAAACATTTAGCTTGTCTTTCATTCTTCTTGCTAAGGTCAGCAATGCCTTTTTGTATGAGTCTCCTACAATCTTCTTTCAAACTCCCACCATATGAACTTTTTACCTGCTCCTCAAATGTCACAAAGAGGTAGAACTAGGACAGTCTGTCACATATAATTGTGTTATCCTCACTAAAGATACATGAAAATTCACAAACCCATCCTGGCCTGTAGAAGGCCTGACTAATCTAGTGGCCTTCTATGATGGAGCAACTGTGTCAGTGGACAAGGGATGTCATCTACATAAACTTTTACAGATGTCATCTACATAGACTTCTGTAAGCCCTTTGATACAGTCCTCAATAGCATTCTTACCTCTAAACTGGAGAGATAGGGATTTGATGGATAGACTGTTAGATGGATAAGAAACTGGCTGGATGGCCATGTCCGAAGAGTTACAGTCAGTGACTCAACGTCCAAGTGGAAACCAGTAACAAGTGGTGTCAGTCAAGGATCTGTACTGGGACCAATACTGTTTAATATCTTCATCATCTACATAAACAGTGGGATCCAGCACACCCTCAGCAAGTTTGCAAATAACACTAAAATGAGTGGTGACGTTCATATGCTAGAGGGAAGGGCTGTCATCCAGGAGGACTTTGACAGGCTTGAGGAGTGGGACCATGCAAACCTGATGAAGTTCAACAAGGCCAAGGTCAAGGTCTTGCACCTAGGTTGGGGCAGTCCCCAATATCAAAATAGACTGGGGGATGAATGAATTGAGGAGTAGCTTTCACTCCATCATGTAGCTCTATGATCCACTTAAAACAGATCTTTTTAGATAGTCATGCAACCAAAACAATGCTGTGCTTATCATGCATCTGAACTCCAAACTAGGGTTTTGGAGTTGATTTCATCAAGAATTCAGTAGATACCACTAGTGTTCTGTCAATGTTAGACTGCTAGACTCCACAACAACTAAAAAAAATATAACCATATACATCATATACATGATATATGATCATGCAAAACATATACAATTCACATTTTAAGAAAATCCATAGATCAACACACTTACTGCCAGAAAGCTAGCAATCCTCTGAATAAAAACAAGATTATCTGGAACATAGTTGATCTTTCAGATAATGTTGCATCTGGTTTTAGACCAGTCACAACACCCACTTTACCCAGACAAAAAAGACTTTTAGCAGGGGGATATTCTGCTTGTGAACTAAATTTTAATTTAGTATGAGATGCTTATGTCATCATATAAATTTATTGCTAGGAAAGAAAAACTTCAATAGTTGTACACATCTGTGGATAATATAACAGCACAATGCTTAAATCTACACTGAAAATAATTAATTTAATTTATTTAATAATTAGTTTAATTTACACTGGAGGAGATTATACCTTCAAAACTATATTACCACAAATTCCCCTTCTAAAACATCTAAATTTAAATAACCTTCTTCTCTAAAATCTCTAAAATTGTTGTCACCAGAACTTCTAGTAGAAATATCATGTAGAACCAAGACTTGCCTAAAATGCTGTCACCCTGTATGGTTGAAAACTGAACAGACGTTCTTACGAATGTTGGAGTGGATTCTCACAGATGGTGAATAAAAAGCATCAGTGCCCAGTTGTGAGTGGGTGAATACATTTCAGAAAAAGTCTCCATCCCTGACCTCTCCATCATGCTATTCCAGGGAGACTCACAGAAAATAGGCAGAAGGGGAGTTTGGAAGCTTGACTTCTTGTCTCGACAGTCTGCAAAAAGCCCCGGACTCAATAGGAACATTGTTCTTTAGACCCACTATAATTGAAGAATACAGTTTCGTGACCCCTTTAAGACAATCTGTAACTGTGCTATGTTGAAAGGGTCAGGCCTCTCCCCAGCCCCTGTCCAAGACACATATTCCTACTCCTCCTTCACAATCAACCATTGGGATTGTATAGCAGTGGATCAGTGTCTTTTGCAGAATTAATTTTCAGTATTGTTGTGAAGAGGTTTGGAAATATGTGCCTTTATATTTTTGGGTACTGTTCTGTTGTGTAGGGATGAACCATACATCTGTGAGATAGAAGAGAGGGTGGAACAAGCAGCCAGAAGAGTTTAGGTTGCTACAGACCTATGTTCCTTCCAACAACATCATGGCTTCTAACCTGTGGAATTTGTTGTTTCTTCATCAGAGATGGTGACGGGAACACATGCCCCAAAGCACGTCTGCTGTTGCCAGCAATATCAGCTGGAAATCCCCTCTGCCTGCAGAATGGCCAATATTGTACACAGCAGAACAGTTGAAACCATGTTGTTTACTTCTTTGAAGGTATTATCTTATTTTCACCCTCCTGTTCCTTTTCCAGGTACCATATAAACCTCTTGTTTGGCTATTTTTGTACACCAAAGGTGCCTGCCTGACTTGTATTTCTGTTTTACTGGAACATCACAAGGTTCTTAAAATGTTTAAATGAAGTATGTAACCTTCAAGAAGAAAAACAATGTTAGATTAAATTGTGAGTAACTTTTTCTATCATTTGGCAAATAATTTAAATACTTCTTTCTTCTTCATTATTTGATCAAATATAGTTACAGGTTTTGGGGCATTTTGTTTTTAGGTTTGTCTTACGAATTGCAAGGCTGAAATAACAGCCCCACTGGAGCCTAAGAGAATTTTGTCTTTGGCACATGGATTTAGCCCTCACATTCTTTTAATGTGTCTAGCGATGGCCAGTGCTAAGCAAATTGTAGAAGCTTAACAAATACATAGATAAGAGCAGCTCACAATAGTTCTAATTAGGGATCCTGAATGCCTAGCTCAGTCATGCTTATTTTTATAGCTGGTGAACTACTCTGCTCAAATGAATAATCACATTGAAGCCAGTGAGACTTGGAGGGGGTTAAATTTAGCATATCACATACATCTCTGTAAAGCGGGAGCCACGGCTTGTATAACAGAACATTCCTAATGTTCCCCAGGACCAGCATGGAAAAGTGACTTGAACAAACCGTTAGATGGCCACAGAAAAATGACTTAAGGATGTGACCCTCACAGACCTGATTTCCTGTGGGTTGCAGATGAACAGCAGTGCAAGCATTTAGAATAAAAGCTGTCTGTTTCTCTGGCCTTTGGAAAAAGTTTGGGACAATTGTCTTTTCTTTTGCTTGTATTTTTTACTAGAAGAGGTAATACCGAAGGCTAATTCTCACAAAAATATCCATAGTCTTAAACATTTAAAAGACTATTTTGGTGATTTTTATAAGGTCTAAATTCTAAAGGAAGGCACAGATAGAGAAACAAGGCCTGCAGCCAGTTTCATTTAGTCCTATTAAAAATTTGAAGATTGTGCTACATTGAAAATACACTGGTGATAAGTCAGAGTCCTTGTAATATTCATAAAGGTGCTGGCTAGGTTCAGCTGTAGTCTGGTATTTGTACCCAGGAGCTATTTTTCCCCTCTTACTGTTATTTTTGCAACTCTAATCCATGAATCATGCAGAGAGTCTTTTTGCAGAAGCACATTATTATCCACCAACAGCAGCTCCTTGCATTTGCCACAACATTCCCTCAAACCACCTATTGTTATGAGGGTGCTGCTGTTGGTTAAATGCTATTATATAAATAACATTAATCATATGTGCCCGCATTTAATGTTAATTACTATGCTCTCTGTTTCTCTTCTTCTTCGCCCTATCTTTCCTCCAGGAATTCTCAGCAGAGTAACTGAAGACCTTCAGAGTAACTGAAGGTTTTGTGCCCTTCCTGAAGACCATAGGAAGAAGAGAGCAATGTCTTTGTGAACAGTAGCACCAGTTAAAATGCAAAAAATGTGCTTTCAATAAGAGAAACAAAAATCCCTGATAAAAATGCTTTAGGGTTGGATTTACAGGAGTAATATTTGAAGCAGTGTTTTAATTCATTAAAGCACCAAAGCTCACACAATAGAAGCTTCTCACAGTGGCAACACACTGCCCAGTTGGGCTGACTGATGTGTTCAAAGATTATTGCTGGGGATGGAGGGACAGGGAACACTGATAAGCTGCACCATCACATGAAGCCCCATTCTCTCTGAAAATCAGACTAGAAGTGGTCTCATTTCTCACAGTTCCTGAAGGTCTTCAAGAGTTGGAGTCCTTGGGGTCACAGCATGACAAATGCCTCTTTTGAAGAAAAGAGGATAATCAGACAAAAGAGAGAAGTAGTAATTCTACACACCTATGCAGCATGAGGCTAATGTCTATGCAGAATCAGGCTCCAGTATCGTCTGAGGTACACACATCCTCTACTCTCCTCCTCAGTGAATGATCTACAGTATCCTCTTCCAAAATTAGACACTACTGCAACCTTTGGCCTATTTTTTTTTTTTTTTTTTTAATTGAGAGTGACCACAGTTGATGTTCCTTGTGGCCAGACGAGCACTTTCCGCATAAGGTAAGTACATTCTGAGTAGATCTACTGGATCTGTTGCTCTTGGGAAATCCAGGCACACAGACGCTGATCGTGTGATTCACTATGTCTGAGTCAAGGAGTTTGGAATAGGAAACATATGAGCTAGTACCTCTTGTCTCCTTTTATAGTAATTAGTCTGATCAATGTTAGGTGTCTTGTTTTTTGATTGAATGCTTAAGATTCTAATGAGTCTTTGAATCTTTACTCTTTGATTGTGAATTGAGCCTCAGACGCCTACCTTGAGACACTGATATCCTACACTAAGGATGTTCACAGCATGCCAGAACCATCCCATGCCTTGTCTGTGAATCCCAGGCACGTCTGAATGTGCCTCCACAGGCTAATGGACCCAGCACCCTGGGCTATCAATCTGGTGTAGGATTTAAACATTTATAACAGCAGAGTTACATCAATTTCTTTCCCAGCATTACAGTATTACTGATATTGTCCTCTCTTACACTTTTGATACCTCCTCTGTTGGTTTCTTGCACACTGAGCAGTTGTTTTCAGTATGTTGACCACTGTGACATCTGACCGGAGGGCCAGAGTGAAACCAGGGATCAGTTCCCTCTGAGTGTTGTTTCTTGAAGGAAGACAGCTTTGTGAGGATCAGACTGAGGACAAAGTCCTCTCTCACCATGCTGTGCTTTGTTTCTTGCTGAAGCCTGTGCCCTTGCGTGCTCATCTCCCATGCTGAACATTCATTCTAAGTTCACTCTTCGCTTAGAGAGTTTATAAAAAAGTCAGGCTTGACGAGGGGGGAGATTTATGGATACAACCAGGTACCTTAATTTCCTTTCTGAAAACAGTTCAAAGCTACAGTTTCACCCTGTCCCTCCTGCCAGGTCTGTAAGGTTTTCTCTCAATTTTTCTTCTCAGCATTTCAGGGAAGGTGGCTGAGGAGTGAGAGAAACATCACAGCCCGAGGACAACATTTATTCCTGTGTGTCCTTGTCATGTGCAGATGGTGAGCTCAGGCTGCTTGCAGCTCTGTTAATGGCTAGATGCCTCCTTGAACTCCATTCTTAAAGGTGAGGAAAGATGCTGGTTTTCTGGAGGATGCATTGTCCCCGACTTGATCAAGGTGGATTTTAAAAACTTGGCCATTTTTTTTTTTTTTTAATAAGAAGCATTTATTAGCTGTCTGGGTGCTAAGATATGGTTAGGCAACAGTAGTGCCTACTAGAACCAAACTGATATGATTTTCATTTTTCAAGCATAGAGGAGAATATTTATTGCTAGGATACAGCTGAGTTGACATATTTGTGGATGAATTAAAGGAGCAGAAGAAACAGAGCTGCTTTTTTCTAAGGTCATCCATCCCTACACTCATTTTTTCCCACTTCTTAATTAGTGTGAGAACCTGCTGTGTAAGGACCCCATCTCAATTTCCTTCACCTACTATTTCCTGCACTTAGATCTATTCCACTTCTAGCTTACTTGCATCCATTTCTGCAAGTGCCTGTGCAATCGGAAACAGGCATTTCTCCAACCAAAATGCTCTCTGAAATCATTGTGGTTGTGCCAAGAAAATGCTTGGCACTGAATCATCTCAATGTTTTTTTTACAGACAAGAAGACATGCTGATAATTTCTTCTGGTCTAGTCTATTAATACCTGAGGTTGATATTCATATCTGGAAACTGAATACAACCTGTCTGTATATATGCAATCCCTTCTCTAGATAAGAACAAAAGTCAGCCAGCTCCCACCTTGCCCTCAAAATTCCCTGGTTCCAAAGAGTCTGTTCAATGTATTGCAAACCAAACAGGTAATTAGTTAATTTACAAACTTCTTTCCCTTCACCTTCAATCCAACAAATCTTTTAAACTTATTTTTAACAAATAATTAATCTACCAATAAGGTGCTGCTCTCCCCCAAAAAATAGGCTGCAAGAAGCAAAATTGTTCAATAAAAATACACCTTCTGTTACAATTATATTCTTCTACAGCTTCTGTTGCAATTCTGTTTGTAATATTGCTCAATTTTATATAGGCACACAACATTGTTTTAATAATTTATTTTATATTCAACAAAAAATGTTGATCAACAATTCAAATTGTGCATCAAAATAATTTAAATATCCCATAAACTTTCAAAGGTGCTGGAAAGGCCAGATGTGATTCAGAGCTGTGCGCTTATTTAATTACTGCACTCTTGATACTTCAAATTTTGATTTATTGAGACTGAACAATCTTAAGCTGCTGTCACAAGTATCTGTTCTGCTTAGAATGTCTTCACTTCAAAAGGTGCTCAGCCCAACCTGATTCTGGGAAAAGTGCAGGATGATTTAATGCACATAAACTTTGAGCTAGGTGCGATAAAGTCAGCAGCATGTCGCATGCCACTGTCATATCTCCTTGTTCAATGAAATTATTAACTTTTCCAACAAGACAGGTGACCTTCCCCTGGCTCGCAGTCTCCAGCCCTTGAACATCACTAATCCCTTGTAAAGGGTTCAGCATGAAACCTCTGTCTCTGCTGCTTTGTCTCATCAACCTGTGTGGCAGGCAGTGAATATTAAAGGCCAAAGCTGTAGTGTTAAGGAGTAAGCAAGGAAAAAGGAGGCTACACTAGTGAGCCTGTGGGTTTTGCATGTGTGCTTGATTGTTATGGTTTGATCTGTGCTGGTGTAAGTATTGTTATTGGACCACTGAAGCCCTTGATGGGCTTCATCAGAAAATGAAATGATCTGATGCCAGGTTCATATTTCTGTTCAAAGCTGGATGCTCTTAGAGATATATCTGCTAGACAAATTACTTAGGAACCTGTACAGAACGTTGGATGGCAGCTCCAGCTAGTACAGTCACTCACCACCACCTGCAGCCAAAAGGACCATGGTTAGCACGGATAAACTCTTGCCCAGACTATTTCCCCATCACTCAGAACTGTGAGACTTGAAGGATTTCTGAACTACAGGTGATGACTCCAATTAACAGACCTGACTTAGCTGGTTTAGGAAGCCACAGAGATTGGCTGTGGCATTGCTGAAGCATTGTCTGAAGTGCTCACCTCAAGTGCTTGGTGAGTGCCTGAGGCACTGGCTGAGCTCTCTGATGTTATTTACAGTAAATTAGTGAGATTCAGATTGGCTATATCTGCAGAAGCTACAAGTACAGTCATACCTCATGTGAGGCTGTGCCAAGGTCCAGAGACAGATTACTTTGAATAGTAGTTTTTGAAGAAACACAGCTGGAATTGTTGGCATCAATAGCTCAATAACTTACAGACATAATTATGACTATTTAAGGTCAGTGTTAACTACACTTTTGCAGGTTCTTTCATCCTGTAATTTGGGGGATGTGGGAAGGGCAGAGACAGAATTAGTTATTTCTTTCTTCTTATTACTGCTCATCACTGCAAATTTACATAATCTAAAGAGATACCACTTCATAGCCAAACACTAACCTAGAATTCACCTAAGGCAGATCACTCGGTGCTCCTGCACTCCAGATGCCCAGTTGGAGGAAATAATGGCTTTTCTGAGTAGGAATTTGGCAGGAGCATGGCAGGCACCTATCAGCGGTGGGGCCAGGCTGCCCAGGAGCACCACGGCCCCTCTTACAGCAGTCGCCTGCCCCAGCTGATGGCACGTCCGGCTGAACACTATTCTCCCAGCTTTTTAATGAAAAGGTTGAACCCCTTTTGCCTTACTCTATGAAATGAAAACAAAGTCTAAAATATTGACATTTTTGGCAAAATTAATTTCTTGTTTCCAAGCCAGACCTGGGCAGGAGGCCGCATGGTTAATACAATGCCTGTCTGACACTTTACATTTCTACCTTGTGCCATGAGGTGTAATTTTTATGTCTCTTGCTGTTTAACTAATAGTTAAGAAAGAAAAGGAGACACAGTTGCTCCTAGAAAAGAGGTAAGGGTGGGACCTCTGGTTAAAATGCCATAGACATAATGGTGATCAACAGAAAAGTTAGGAAGTAATGCTCTGGGGGAAAAAAAAAAAAAAAAAGAAAAAAAAAAGAAATATTGATTTCTAAATTAAAGTTAATTAAAAAAAACCTATTTAGAATATTTTAATATGATAAGTTTAAATAAAATGCTAAACTGAAACGTCTTCAAAATTCTCTTTCTCTTTTGCTTTGTCCACTCACCATAGAGCAGGTTCATGAACAGTTGCTGGCACCATCATACTTTCAGTTAATACAACACTAATCTGAAAAATTTCATCAAGCTCTCCTCAGGACATTTTTACAGGCACAAAGAATCAGAGTAACCTGTCCTGGGGCACTGTGACTTTTGTGCACAACCTGAAATGTGATTTACTTGCATTAATTTGCATAAGTGTAGACTTGATTTATCTAAATCAAACTAAACACAATGATTTTCAGGAGTAAAGATGATGATTGGTTTTGAATCTGGAGCATGTGGAGTCAATGTTGTCTAGAAGTGACAGCTTAGTACCTCAAATATACTTATTTTAGGAACTAACTAATAGCCTCTCTCAGGGTAATTGCAATATATTTGTCACGTATCAGTGTCAATTTGTCTGGCCAGTTTAGAAATCTGATCCTTTTATTTATTACTAGAAACCTACATTTGTAATGCTGAAGCTGCTCATCTGTCATACCCAATGATAAATAAAGGGAAAAAATATTTTAAGGGTTAGAAAATTAAGTACTTTGGTATTCATATTTTATTAATATCCTTTGAACAGAATATCAGCAAGAAAATAGCAGTATTACGACTTAGGATCGAAAATCTTTTCTCCTTTTCCAAGGGCTATCAGTGATCTATTACTGACTAAAAGCACATGAATTCCATGTTCATCTTGAAGATACAATATTTCACATCTGCTGTGCTTGGATTTTAACAATCAGCTTCTTTCAAAGACACCCTGACAATTCAAATGCTGAATTATTAAGTCTGGATAACAAGGACAATATTCACTTTCTTTGTACTGCTCTAGTTAGAGTAGAAGACTCTATTAATTATCAGACCAGAAATGGGTTGGGATTTGCTTTGTACGCTGCTAAGCGGTTTAACTGGAAGAGATGGGTTATATATGGCACTAAATAACCTTTCTAAAAGCTTGTTTTTCCACCAACTGCTTGTGTTGAAACCAATTGCAGAAGTCATTCAAAATGAGCTGTTTATTGCTTCCTAAATGCATTTACTGCATGCCAGATGTCCATTTCAAAACATTCTGCTGTGTGCCTTTTAACTGACCCCACACCGAGGCGCAACTGCCCAGATCCATTACTCTGTAAATGTTGCTCACTTAGCAGTGGGCTGCCAGCCCAGTGAGCACTGGGGGAGACCTTCTTCAGTACCACAGAGATTAAGAGGACTAAAAGAACCTCCTTAGAGGAGAAGGGGCCACATCCCACTCGGAAGGGCAATTGCAGCCTGGAGCAGACCAAATTGTGAGTGTTATCTAGCGAGCTGGCTGACAGTAACAGTGAACACATGGCAATGCAAACTCCCAGGGTGGGATGCTTGCAGGGTCCCTGAAATTGCCTCCTCTCTTGTGCTGAAGAGCTACTTTTTAAGTGAGCTGTGTTTTCTAACAAGCTTGTTGCCTTCTGGCACCTTAAACTACTGCTGTCATGTGTGTCCCTGGTATTTCTCCTTGTGGCCCGTAGCAGCCTCCAGTGACAAGGCTAAAACACATTAGCCCTGACTTGGTGCATGCCTCTAGATGTGTACTCTCCAGGATGGCACCACCCTTGCAAACACTGTACTTGGCAGATGTTGGCCAGAGAAGCTTCCTGAGAATGACAAACATGTTGGAACCAATTCTTATTTGCATCAACAGACCTCAAGTATAGCAATGTGAGCAGGAGCATGGCAATTCCTGCCTTTAATGTTCCTCAGCAGTTTTACAGGTTTACCACACCTTGAGAACATGCTAAAATTTTCCTTATGTCTTACCTTAAGATGTTCACATAGATTTTCAATAAGGCATGACTTGCATATGGAAGTTAGGTGGTCACTTTAGTCAATTCTCTTCTCTATTAAATATATTCCTCTATTAGCAAATCCAAAATAAGTTATTTTATTGTTCTCTCCTTGCAGGCAGTTATATATTAACACCCTCTACCAACATCGTCTGAGATTTCTTATTGCAAATGTTCTTGTTCCCTTCATGGTACCCTGCAAGAGAGACCCGGATGGAAATGAAAAAAATGTGAAATGAAAATAAAATTTCAATATAAATTATGATTTACAAAAGAAAAGGGAAATGTTTCCACAATACAATAGCAAGAAAATTAAAGTCATACTAATCAAAACTTATTTTAAGTAACTTAACTTCAACATATAGCACTTAGGAAATTACTTTTATGTAACCGATTTCTATCTCATGTCAAAATGAGATTTTTTTTTTTTTATATATCTGGATCTAAGTACATAACCAGTCATTTTGAAATTATAAAATAGAATGTCTTTATAAAATAAGAGGGATTTTAACAAATGTAAAAAAAAAAATAAAAAATAAACCCTACAATGCTTTTGCTTTAAGGCTGAAAAACCTTGAAACTGAATTGATTACAAAAAATGTTTTGGCTTTGATGAGTGGGATTTTTCAGCAAAGCTTTAAGCTTTACCCCAGCTAGTGTTTGTTTAATTGCAGATCAGCCACACTGCAAAGCAAGGAAGCCATCTCCTACTTCCTTAGGAACACAGAGTTCGGATTTGGCATAGCAAGGCCACAAAGAGCAGTTCTGCAAACCTATAAGGTACTTAATGTAACGTTTCTTTCCATATTTCTAAATATTCTTTGCTACACCTTCCTTGCTCCTGGCAAAACACAAAGCAACCTGAAATAAAACATACGAAAGTAATTAACTACCTCGGCATTTCTCCTGTTTTTCTTTGATGTAAATTCAGTTAAATTCTGAATTTGAAATTAATCCTAAACTAACTGCAAATACTTTGGTTTTAATTCAGCTTTATATGTAGTTGTATAGAATGAAGAAGAAGGAGAAAAGCAATCGTAAAAGACACATGCAGGAAGTTATTGCTATATTATTGCTTTTCCATGAATATTAGCTGTATGTCAGAGGTGGAATTTTTTTTATTTACTTAGAAATAAAAATGTGATACACATCTGTATATAATTATATCTTAGTTAATGGTAGCACATAGAGCCTACTTTTGCAAGGATAAAAAACAATTTCAGTGAAATATTCAGAATAAATTTGCAACTCATTTACATAATTTTAATTTCTAATTTCTGTTAATCTCATTAAATGTGCAAGAACACAATTCGTTAGGTAAATTAGCAGTGTCAGAAAGAAAGCAGTTACACCCACAGTGGTAAATCAGTTGTTCCAGACTGCTAAAAGGAACTAAAATTGTCAATCACTCAAATCAGGCGAAAGAGCTTAACATTGCGCTGGCATGCAAATAAGAGGAGTGGTCTGCCGAGACTAGATCTGTAGTGAGAGATTAACAAAAGTAGAGGAAACAGTTTGGAGCTATCATTAAAGTAAAAGCCTTGGAAAATATATCAAAAGAACAAGAGAAAAAAGCACATGGGGAAAACCCAATGATTCCATGTGCTTCACACTGGTTTCACCAGGGTGGGTGAGAGGAGAAGAGGGATATTCAATGAATAAAGTGAAAGGGAAAGGTTTCATGTAGAAATGAAAATGCATCTGAAAATGTCCTTCAAAACAGTTGCTACCAGTAAGCACTTTGACAGTCTGATGAAGTCACAAAAGAGTTGTTTCCTGATGCACCCATAAGACACCCAAAACCCAATTCTGTGGCAGGCAATGCTTGTGCTTACCTTCAAACATACTGAAGATTTTGCAAAAGTGACTAGTTTTAACATTAAGTGGGCAAAAACTTATTTACTGCTCAGAACAGGGCTGTAACCTCTTTGCATGCTTGAACTACTGAGGTTCCAGTTGAGACTGGAGGGTTTTAACTCTTGATTGTCATTTTGGTTTCATTCAGTGTAATCTATTCTGAAGTCTGATCATTGCTTCAGCTGCACACAGTTCTCCCTTTTTCAAGCCAGACCTGGAGTTTGAAACCCTGTGTACACTGACAGCAATTACCCTAGCACCTCTGGCATATCCATCATCTAGATGTCTCCTCATGCTGGAAGCAATAGCAATTAGAGCCAGAGATGAAACAATCTCCTTAGAGCAACATATTTGGAATGGAAACATTTTTAAAAAATAAAAAAGTGTTAAAATAATAAAAATCTAACTTGCCAGATATCTAACTGTATTCCAGGGAAATGCTGGTAGTGCTGAGGTTTTAAAGACCCTTGAAATCTCAGCTGATACATGCTGTTCTTTCAACTCATTAATCTGTTCTCACTTTCAGCATCTAAGGATGAGGCTTCTAAGGGTCACCTTCTTTTTATCATGTTCATATTTTCTTTGCCAAGACAAAGTCACTCTTTTATTACCCTGACTGCTTCTAGTCCCCAGCTTTAGCAATGAGGATCTTAATCCATTGGAAATGGGAGGTGAGAGCCTTAGAGAAGGTGTTTTTCTGAAACTTTTTTTTTTTTTTGAGCACTTCTGTATGAAAAGATTTTCTTTCCTTTTGTTTTTACATCAGTTCCCTATAGTCTAATAGATGCTAATTTTACCCCAGAAGCCTGGTCATGTAAAGTGGGATTTTCCTCACATAATTTTAGCTGCCTACAAAGTTAATTGTCTAACTTAGTCACACAAGGCTTCCTTTTATCATCGACAGAAAGAGCATGTGTCAGCAGAGGATAACATTTCCCCTATCTTAGACTTGGACAACTTAACTTTTAAGTACCTAAAATGATTGAGATCCATCCTACCTGTAGTATTAATTATTCTGTTCCATTTTCATAGCTTTTTACTTACAGGCTATCTTTATCATAGGATAACCATATCATATCTTTAGACTCACATTCAAAATGCAACTCACATTCAAGACAAAGTCTTCCAGACCTACTGGAAACTTAATTATTACTTAATTATTAGCCTAATTTTTTGCTGGTGTCTTACAAATTAACATTGTTTCTTTGTGATATATGTAGGTCTCACTCCTGCTAAGTGCCATGTGTTTGCAGCTTAGTCATTCAGCTGCATTTTACAGTAAGCAGGGCACATGCCTTCATTGGTCACAAATGCCTTGTAAACTAGATAATTAATTTTCAGATGGTCTTTTGTGAATCAGCTCTGATTTGTAAAACCCTCAACTGTTCGGATAACTCTTTTATTGAAGATGTTCCCCAGGTTCTTTGCCTAGTGGTTGTATGCCTTCTGACACCAGCTGGTGCTTTTTAAATTTCTCCTTCAGATAACAGGTTAGGAGGCTACTGCCCCTTTCTTTTGTTGTAAATCTGGAGAACTGGCAAATGCTGACAGTTTCACTTGGCACTTGGGGGTACGATGCATTTTGAGAAGCTGAGACTGCAGCAGCTGAGAGTAGCCCCCTCAAAACGGTGTGTAATGCTCCTGTGTGGAACTTGAATCTATTGCAGAAACTTTTTGTCTTTGCTATGAGTCTGAAATCTTACCTGAAACATAGGATTCATCGGATTTCTTTCCTGTTTCACTTGAAAAAGATAAACAGGTATGTGGGTGTATTAGAAAAATCTAATAAGTAGAAATACCAAACAAAAACTGTCACATTAGTGCCATCAAAGTACAAGAAGGTACAAGCTGCAGTTTTAGTTCTATATTTAAGATCCCCAGAATTCAAATATGTTTGCAAGTGCTTAATTAGATATCATCCATTGAAAAGAAGCTGTTACTAACTGCTGGAGTTGATGGTTGAATGCACAAGCTGTGGAGGTGACTGGGTGAAAGTGTCAGGAGGCAGGATTTCCAGTATTGCTGTCAAGACTCCAGCATTTCTTTTTTTATCTCAGGGACCTTTCTTCCACTTTCCCCATACTTCAAACTAATTAAATGTCCAAAGTGACAGCTCCTGAAACACTTCTATCTTTAATCCTCTGCTGGTCTATGTATTCTAGTCTACACATGCACGGTGAGAATGCACAGGTACAGGAAGCCCAAAGCAGATATTGTAAATACTAGGGTAAAAATCTTAGTCATATAGTGGTTCATTTAATTGCTTCTTTGCAATTTGATCAGGAGTTATGGCCATAATCTGGCAATGCTATGAATTTTTTTAATATTTATCTACTGGAGTGGCAGATCCTCATATCTTTCAGAATATTGCTAAGAGATTATGGGACTGTTTATGAGAAAAATAGCTGTTTTTTGCTGCAAACTACCTGAGCATGTGTTTCCTTAAAGCAGCAGAAGCTATGCAAGTGGTGCTGCACCAAGTGAGGTTGCTGTTAACTCCCCATGATGGCTTGCACTTTGGCAGAAATTCACATTGGTTGGTTAAGGAAGTGAGGGAACAATGGAAAAATAAGCAAACATTCGAGGAGTTGAGGGACTGAAATATAAAAATATAACTTTTCTGGTAAAGTAAGTACAAATGGCTGAAGATTTATTGATTGCAACCATATTGCAATGGTCCCTGAGCTAGCATTTTAATAAAACCAGGGAAAATGACAACCTAAAGGAGCCCCAGAAATCATAAATCTCTGTGTACGTGCTGAATGGTGTGGAGAAAATAATCAGCAAAAAAACAATCAACTCCATTTCAGTTTGGAAGCACAGCAAGTGCCATTTGGGCAGGACAGAGGGGCAGAAAACCTTGGCTTATTCAGTCCTGACTGTTTCAGATGGCAGCCAGCACCAGATGCTTCAAAAAAACATGTAGGAAATTCCACAGCAGGCACATGGGAAGTAGTCTGTCTGTACCTCCTTGCCAGGAAGATCTCATGCTAATCCTTAAAATTTAAGAATATTTTGAATTGAAATAACTTGAAATAATTGAAACATCAGGTTTTATATTACTCCCAGTGTTCCATTTAAATGTTAACCAGTATACCTGGATAGTCAAATTCTTGTTTGAAACCTGCTAAACTTCATTTTTCTTGGAATTTTTTGCAATGCTTTAAATGTCCACTTAGTTTTAAGGAATATTCCAGGTTTATTACTCTTACTTTTGCAATGGTCTAAGCTAATCTAGCTTTGTCCAAGCAGCCATTTCTCAGTGTTCAAAATACCATGTACAAGAATTATAAAAAGAAAGCACTCCCCTCATTTTTCAGGTTGCAGCCTACACTTCTTACTCTTGTCTTCTCTCAGTTGCCAAAAAGAGAGTAACCACTTCAGAGATGTAGCTATGTCTGTGCCTGGGGTAGACCTTCTGCGTGGGATCCATTTTGCCTAACTCACTCCTGGTTTTTGAAGACATAAGCTACATCTATGTTAGTAAGTTTAAAAGTCTGGGTCAAAAACTGAGCATTGGGACATAATTATTTATAGATTTTAATTTCTGGAATGATGCTAAAAAGTTTTTTCTTCAGTAAGCAGCACTTTTCCAAACAGCTCTCAGGAAAAGTTTGCATAATAGCACAGCCTAGGTGAGAGAAACCTTTGCCATCAATGTTTTAAAGGAAGCTACCCTGTTTTGGAGGGTAAGGGAGCTGACTGCAGCATGCACACAGGCTGTGCTCTGTCAGTCAGCCTCAGTGACAGAGAATTGTCCCAAACACATTTAACAAACTGGCACCACGTAGCCTTGAGAACCCGCCCTCTTCAGGTAAGTACAAACTATATAGTCAATGGAGACAAGTGCTTTTTTAACTCCCTGGAGAGGGGCCGTCATGTCTAAATTGTGCCAACAGTTCTTTCTCTTGGGCATATCTACTGATCAGACACAGAGCTTCATCTGCCTTAGCCCTGACACTTTGTTAGCAACTGAAATTGCTGTGCAAGTCCAGTTAGGCAGTGCAGGTCCCATGCTTTATTGATGAACTCAACAAACTGGGTAACAGGAGGTTTACTGTTATATTTTCCTTTCATTTTCAAACACTTTGTATTGAAAGGGACAGAGAAAAATAAAAAAAACTAAACCTGAATTTGCAGACTTTTATCTAAGCAAAAATGGAAGAATGCTTCTTAATTAATTTCCCATTTCAGAAAGAACCGACAACAGTGGGTTTGTGTTGTGTTAGCACTAGAGGTCTCAGTCAGAATTCAAGTATCCTTTCCAAATTCAGATGCCTCTGAGCAAACGTATACAATAAGAGAGTTCCTGTCCTGTAGCATTTATCCTGGACATGAACCAAATAGTCAAAGAGAGAAGAATAAACCAAAGGCCTGGAAAGTACAGTGATGTGTTTGAGATTAAGAAATTTACTAAAATGTGCTTCAAATTAAGAGATTTAGAGCAACACAATACTTTAATTAATCAAACTGTCAGAACTAACTCTCAGGTAAAATATATCTGCTGATAAATCTAAAACTGCTGGTAAAATACATCCTTCACTTCAGCAGTGGAAAAGGAAAAGAAAGGAAGCTCTGGAGGAGCAATGGCTGAAATGTGCTCTTAGTTATGCTGCTCAGGCGCTGACAATTGCACATCATATGCTGTACACCAAGGTCACCAATGAGCAACATCTGTTTAATTAGTATTTAGGAGAATGCATATTCTTGTTAATCCTACTCCCTGTGTAGGGGGAAACAAAACCCACAGTATACTTAATGGTTTCCTTGCCACTACTGCAAAAACACCACTACCATGTATATCATTCTTGTGCCAATGCATGAAATCGCACCCAGCTACAACCTCCACTTTCTGCATCACCTTTTTTTTAGTTTGCTGGTTGGTTTCACTTATTTCCATTTTATCTGGAGTTCTATTAAGATTTTGAAGACTATGTTCCTCTTATTCTGAGACCTTGTCAACTGTTCCACCTGAGGTTTTATTTTAGTTGTCTTTTGTACTCAGAGTTTTTCATGCATAGGTAACCATGTGGCAAAGTTTGTTATTAACCAATAATTTTATATTAAAAAAAGCCCCAAACCACATAGTGGCACATCTGAAATGGAAAAGTAACAGATTCTGGAGTGCACTTTTTTGCTCTTTTTAAAAGGAATATTTTACACTTTTGTAGCATCTTATCCTTGGACAGAATCTAAGGATTCTGAAATGGTCCTGAAATTAAGAGTTAATTGATCAAGTAATGTTAATAATTAAAAGTGCCTAAGACAGAGAAACCAAAGAGATTTCAGGCTTAGATCAATACAAGAGGAAAAATTACTTTGACTACCAGTTAATACAAAAAGCAACCTTATCTGAAAAAGCTAAGAACTTGTGTTTCTAAAAAAACTCACATCATAATTTTTTAGCCCCTTTCACACATGGATTTCACAGCTACAATAAGGAATAAAGTTAGCTGCTCAATATTTCCACTGTATATGTAATTGATGATGATAAATCCACTGACTATACAGTCTGAAAGGACCACAAGGATGACTGTTTAACATAGTGAATAAAAGATGCTGAAGAATGGACAACACTTCTTTTTGAAAAACTGTTGATTTTGAATTTGTAATTGGCAGCAAATATTATCAAATATCTCTTTTTCCATGTAAGTATTTCTTAGAGGTGAACAACCTTTTCTTATTAAGACTAAATTCATTAAATCTTTCATTCTCAAGGTTCTTCTCTGAATCTTGTCCAATTTGTCAAGGTGTTATTCCAGTTTAACCAACGCTCCCATAGGTTATTCAATTTTTAGACAGTTCTTCCATACAGAAGTTATCTTTTCCAAGTACATTCTCTACACTTTCAAAAGTTGCTTGTTGTGCAGTGTCACACGGGGACCTGATGTGATAAGTCACAGCTGGCACAGTTTCTTTGTACAATGGTGGTCTATATATTTTGTCAGACAATGAAACAGCTTTTAAGACTTTAACTGAAGTGGTGAGCAGAGACAAAGCTGTGTCTCTTTGTCCTGTTTTTTAGCTGGGACACTCTTGCTCTCATTACACAATCAACAACCAAAAAAAAATTGAAATACTTCAAGGAGTAGGATTTGGAGATTCAGGTCTCCTTCCAGCTCAGCAATCTTGCTGCTAATCTGTGCAGCTTGGCTGAGGTTTTTTTGACCTTTTTTTTTGCATCCATGAGTTTCCCATTCCTGGTCCAGCAGCTCAGCTTCTGGATGAGAGATGATGGGTGCTCAGATCTAGATTTACATACACTTTATGGTTAGGAAAATATCCTATAACAATTGATGTGATCCCCTCTATTCATAAATACACTCTTAACTGTTACCAAATGTTGGCTACATCGAACAAAAGTAGGTCACCATTAGGGTCACAAATTATGTGAATTGCCTGAAAAAAATCAGCGTACATTGTACTGATTCCAGCTTATTATTGGAAAAAGATTAAACACCTGTAAGAAAAGTAGAAGATTATGATAATTACCCGAGATGAACAGCAAGGCATGGAAAGTTTCTGTAAAACTGCAATACTCCTCATCTTCAAGAATGCTTCCCATAAGAATAAATTTGAATCCAGACTACAGAGTTATTGGTAAAAACATCTGCATATCTTTAACTGTGTGAATATTCTGAAGTTTTTAATGAGATCTGATTGCTGGATATCAGAACTGGGAGGGAAAGAAAGAGAGTGAAAAAGAAGTACAACTGAGAAAAGACTTGGAGCAACAAACTTCTGTCCTGCAAGTTTCCCTGCAATATCTCAGATAACATAAGCAGATCAAACTATACACTAATTGAGTGGCAATAAAAACAAATTGTGCTACTCTAAGAAAACCCCAGTGTCAATAACTTGAACTGAAAATGACTTTTAATTAATTAATGATAAAATATAAAAACAATGAAAGAATTATATAATAACAAATTATGAATATTTACTAATTCAGAAATCTTTTTTTAATGGGAAGCACAGTATTCCTGAAGTTATCAGACAAAAGGGATTACAAAACAAATGCAGAGAAAGATTGTGCCTACCATGAGAGCACAGGGCTGCAGTCCCCTGGTCAGGGCTCCCACTGCTGTGGCAGCCCTGCCTGTGCTCCTGCAGGCAGCAAGGGTCAAGGTAAGCTGCAAGGACAGGCAGAGTGTGAGCTGAGCTTGCGCTGCTGCCACTGTTTGTAGCTGGAGAAATTGGAAGTGTCTTTTTCCAGATGTCAACCAGCAGTTTCCTACACAGAGAGAAAGAGTTTAGGGGTCTGATAGATGAGCTCCCATGAATTTCTCTGTGGTGGTTTATATCTCCATCTGATTGTTTCATTGGCTCTCCAGAAATTACCATCCCTGTCACAATGGTAGCTTAAGAGGATTTGAGTTCACATTTAGCAAGTCCTGTTTGTAGTCTGTGTCATTGTCCAGTCTGACTTTCACAGGCAATGTAAGTTCAGATATTGGCTTGGGAATCAATGTGGCTGGTGCTGCTGCACCTCAGAAGCCTGAGACAATCTCTAATACACAGATGGGGTAGGCAGAAACGTCTAAAACATGTCCTCAGAACTCAATTTCCAGCTGTTTTCAAGGCAATTCACCTTCCTTTAAGCAATATATTGCTCTGGCAAGCATCAAGTGAACAGTTTCAGACCAGTTCCTGAAGCTGATAGGACAGCCTTTCTTGTACTCTGTCTTTGTTCCTTAATACTTATTTACACATTGCAGGAGAATGTTGCTTACTCACTGATAACAGATTGCTGTGATTCACAAAAGCAAATATTCTAGAAGTAGGCAAAAGTTTTGAAAATGAATGAATGCGATAGAGGTCAATTCTCAAGCATTCTGAATGCATCATTTAAAAGACAGTGACATTGATTTTTGCTATGTGTATCCCATTAGGAGTAATTGGGTCAGGAAGACATTTATGCACCTAATATACTTGTATGACTTTCAATGATGAAACTGGCAGCTGGGTTCAGATTAGAGTGTTATTGAAAGTGCCTCTCCACCAGTTTAACTTCTAAGAACAGTAGAATAAATGTGGATTAATGCTTTGCAGAAAATCTCATGACATCTTTTTATTGATTCTAAAATTCTACTGATATCCAGGAAACGCAGATTGACAAAAACTGCTGTGATGTAACAAAACCTCTTCTATACACATTATGGAACACATATGCATTAGTATTGCTAAGGTGATTTTTTTATTATAACAAAGATGCAGAAATGTTTATATTATCTAAGTAGCTTTTAATGGACCTTTGAAATTCATTAGAGTGTTTTAGTCATCCAGTCAATTTACAACTAATATCTTCTGCCTAAAGAACCAAATCCTGGTGGTGGATCACATTGCATTAAGAGTGTGGTAGGTCTTTCAGCTATGTAAACCATCTGTGCCCCAGGTTCAGCAATACAAGGGACTATTGACCAGGTGCACAAAGGAGTGAGACATGGCTTGACCATGGCAGCCTTGGTTTCCAATTTCTAGAATGATGTTGTCAAAAATGCCAGCAACAAAAGGCGAAAGGCAGGAGGCTTTCAGGGTGAAGACCTAGTGAAAGGAGTTCTCTGTCTTTTCCCAGATGGTCCTATACTGATCATGATATTATCTTTTTCTTCAGATGAAGCTAGTCCCTGAGAATCAAGCCCTCATCACAGCTCTCATTCTTCTGGGCTTTGCCCAACAACAGGATAAGTTGTTTTAATATGTAACAAATTCAGAAAAAAAGTCGTTTCAGAGTAATTAGCAGCTACCAGCCAACAACTAAGAATCAGATTTTCAAAATTTTCTCTCTATTTTTGTAAATATTTTTAAGAAAAAATATCAGAAGAATGTTTGGAAAATATTGGAAAGCTTTATATAAATGCTTTTGAGAGAAAGAGCTCTTCTTTGGATTTGATATTTCCTTTCAGCTTTTCACAAATATTGAAAACAATGTTTATGTTTTGAAACTAAGAGTTTTAAAAATAGAATAAAGAATTTTAAATAATCCACAAATGAAAGAGAGTTATTCAATATGAAGCAAAAATTGGATTTTTTTTTTTAATTTCAGTCACTAAATACATCTATAATATATATAAAAATATTGCTACTAATACTAATATTACTATATTATTAAACAACTAAATTCTTTCTTTGTTACTTGGTCCTTAATCTGGAGGGTCCTAGGTAAAAATACTCTGTTTTACTCAGGTCCTACACAAGAAGACCTCATAAGAGTACTGCTTCATCTTGTTTCCAAACATGAGCAAGAATGTGCAATTTCGAAGTTTCTGCTCCTTTTCCAAGTACAGTAGATAATAGGACATGTTGGCCCAAAATTTATATTTCCACACATGGTCTGTTAATATCTGTTTCAATTATTCCATCTAGTGGAATTTTCCCTCTCTTGTTTTCTCCAAACTGAAATGTCATTAATCCAGTGAGGGTTACTTGTTATTCATGTGTTAGTGTTTCAAGGTGGGATTTCTGTTGTGAAATCCCATACACCCTTCTCAATCTGCAAGAGCTGTCCCATGGCTCCTAGGGTAAACCATTCCAACATTTTCTTTCTGTAAGGCAAAAATGAGAAAAAAATACAGAATTATGTATCTTGTCTTTTGATACTCCTGTTCATTTGTCAGATTTTGTGACTTTTATCTCCACATGTGATACCTCATCCAGGTAAAAGCTAAATGGTAGTAGAGGTGATTATAGCCAGGAATTGCCTTCCTATTGGTGACTCTCGTCTTTCTGTAGAAGTTAAATATGATGTCTGAGGCTGCCAGCCTTCCAAATCTTTCTTACTCTTGTGTCCAAACTCCTCTGAATTAGTAGGCATCCACTTCCAATTGTAATGTTGAAGAAAGTGTAAAACTAGAGTAGAGTCCTATCTAGTGCCATTTGAATATTTTTGGATCAGCAGCTCATCTTTGATGCAGAGCAGAATCTCCTTAGATCGGGTGTCTCATAGGCTCAGTCTCCACCTGTTAGTATCTCACCTCCTTCTTCTTCTGTTGTCAGTGCTTCTTCCTCTCATTTCAATGCTTTTATTCACATTGCACTCATGTTTTGGACCCTTTTCCCGTCTTGCTCTCAGTCATCCACTCTCTTTTTTCCTGTTTTAGGACAGTCAGCTTTATTCTTAATTTAATGAACACACACATCTTCTGTCAATGAGAAAACCCTGGACTTGTGGTCTACTTCTCAGGGCAGAGCCTATAACCTGTCTGAGTCATCAGCAGTACAACCATCTGAGGGGATTAATGATAATAAATTACCAATATTGAGTAAGTATTAAGAAGGAGGCTGGTTCTTTTCTGGAAAGGTGTTAATATTGCTGTTAGCATGCAGAAGACAACTTGTTTATTGCTAATTAACCACTTACAGAGCAGATGCTTAACCTGAACTACACCTTTCCAGGGAATATCCATAGGCGGAATTTACCAGGCATCTTTATAGATATTAAGCACTTATGTTTACTACTGAGCAGTAGCAAATTATTTCAGAAATGCCTTGGGTGAGCGAAAATTGTTTGGAGAAATAGAATGTTAATTAGAGGCAGGAAGTTCAGGGCCAGATGTTTCATGGCAGGCTTCGTGCTGTGTACATGGTAAGGTATGGGAGCTATGTGCCGTGAACCTGTTTGTTTAAATGGAAGGATCCTGAGGCTCATCTTCTGCCCCAGCAACAATGGTGACTCCATTGTCCTTAGCTTTGCAAGCTACTGAGTGTTTGGGTTGTCATTCAGGTGGAGTGATGCTACACGGGGGATGTTGACAAAGGTATTTCTTCTTTTTTGCAATTTCTTGTTGACATTGAATGAAGACATTGAACCTATAACCTATATAATATTATCTTATTGGAAGAGCAGCTGGCATTGATATTGAGGAACATGACTGGTATTGTCAAGGCCCAACCTTTATTTTTTCTCCAGCTACAGAATATTAGTAATCCTCATAATCAGGAAGATTTCTCATAATCAAAGGATTTATGATTTAATATTCTCCCACAACACTGTTGTACCTCAGTCTTGTACCCTAGCAAAATCTTTCTTCTCCTTGTTCTCTTTGGCTGTTAGGGTCATAATTTAGATGGCAGAATGCAAAATAGTCCTGCAAACAGCAGTACTCTTCAGTGCTCTTTTACAAAAGAGAATAATCCTTTTCCAACAACAAGGCTCAGTGTCCCGAGTTATATTTGCATGTGTAATTTTGTGCTTCATTGCCCCTAATGTGCACTTACAAGGTATTATTTTTGAGCACAGCTATAACTGACTGGAACACAAACCACTGGGTTTATCACCTCTTGGACTTGGATTTGTGTCTTATTCTTACACAAATGCACATGGAAAGCTTTGCTCACTGCATTGCATATTGCAGCTTACTCCCCAAATGTACAATACATAATTCAACAGTCTGGTGTATCTGTCAGCTTTTCCTCAGAAAGAAACCAGCTGTTTAGTAGGCTGAAGAAATAAAGCATTTTTGGAAGAGCTTCCCCTCATGGATTTCTACAGCTCCTCTCAGCTCATATTACTAAGACAGATACAATAACAAATTTACAGAAAAGGGATGAAACCTGGACTTAAAGCCAAATGAGGGTTGCTGCCTCAGTTGACTTTCCCCACTCTTTGACTTATGGTTATACATGTGAAATGGGGGAAAAAGAGGGCAGCCTAGTGCTCTTGTGCTAATTTACAGTTTCTATATCTAGGGCAGTTCATGTTTTCTCATGGACTCTGTGTGACACTGCGTGAGTCAGAGACACAGACCTACAAAACACATTTCATACACCCATAACATCTATACCTAGAAGGCATTTAGGGTATACTTTCACTATCATAAGAGGGAGGAAACCCTGCTCCCCAGGGCAATTAGTGTCTCATGTCTGTACAGCTCAATGGCATTACCTTCTGGAAAGGACTAGCTTTGTTTATGTGGCCTATTAATGACACAAATCTTTGTTTGATGGCTACGGCACAGACCTTTTGTGTCTCTGCACATAAGCTTTCCTAGCTCACATCGTTTGCCACATTTGTGTCCCACCACAGTCTGTGGTGGTGCAGTGTCCCATGTATGTGTTCCATGCTGGCATGTCCTGTATTAGGGTACTTCATGCCACCCATGCTGAAAGGCTTTCTTTAGTGCTCTTCATTGTTACAGTATGACTTTAGTACAGGTCTAGCAAAGCATAGCTAAAAGCATATTGCTTGAATCTTCATGGCCAGCTGCTAAACACAATGTAGAAAAATGTGACATATAAGATATGAACAAGCCCTTCTGAAGTCTTCCTCACAGAGAAAAAATCTGAAATATTGATAGACTTCTTTACCCTCCAACTCCTCCTCCATAAAAAATACAGAAATATGAATTATGTTTCTCCTGAGTCCTCCTCTCATATCTCCCTATTATAAAATACCACACAGATAAAGTGTAAATTAGTTCTCCAAATCCTCACAGCTATTAAAAAATAAATACATTAATACACATCTCTCTTCCCTCACACACCTATGCAATAAAACATGATATCTCTTTAAAGCATCCATTACTCTTATGAGCCCAGTCTTTCCCATTTATAATATCTGTGGGGTTACAACAGGGTCAGGCATGCAAAATGAAAAGACTCTATAAAGCCAAACAGTTAAATTCCCTATGCAGGCAGCCAGTAACTTTCAGCAATTGCTCCCCTCTATATCTTTGTTACCTAGATATGAGACCCTGAGACAGTCTGTGTCTTCTACACTGTGCCCGTGAGAGAGAAAAATATGCAAGAACCCCAGCCTCTGATAGGCACATCATTTAGAATGACCAGTCTATCATCAAATATCCATATACTTAAAAATATGCATATATGGAATAATTTAAACAAAAGGCCAGTCTGATGAAGAAATAGATATGTGATGAACCTTTTAATAGATTAAAGAAATGCCTTCTCCTGCTCACTAGTGTGCTGAAGAGGCATCTTTTTGATATTAAAGATGGGGGAAAAAAAGATGTACATATGCCTCTACCTGCTCTGTTTGAAGCTGCATAATTGGTAAATTGACCTGTGGGGTAAAGAGATAACATCTTCTTTGGGGGTAGTAGTGGTTGAAGAAAAGTCTTTTGGGAAAGTAGGGACTGGGGAAAGAAGGACCTATCATAAGAAAGGTTGTTGGCTCCTTCTGTAGCTTCCTACTCAAGGTGCAACAAAAACTAATAGAAAAGGAAGACCATGGACTACCAACACCAACTGCTGGTCCATTCTCCTCTGTTTCTGATTCTTTTAAAACAGGGTAGCAACATGCATGCTCTCTGCACAGCTTGCTTTCTGGCACCTGAGATGTGTGCCAATGAGCTTTTGTGATCCATGTATCTTGTGGGGTAAATTCTCCAGAAGAATTTGCCTTGATGATGGTGGCCATGCTGTTGGGGGTTGGGTAGCAACTAGCATTGGAAATGGCAGTCAGGATCAGGATTTCACCCTCAGATGGATCTATGAAGTTAGTAGAAGCAAGTACATTGACACCTAGACACACATAATACGCTGCACTATTGTCCATACCCTACCTCCCAGCAGAGTTTTTTCCCTTAGATCCAGAGCAAAACTTTGCAGCTTTGTGCATGGGTACCTGAATTAGATTATTTGTATGGTAACCCCATGCAAATCCTCCCAGGTAACACAGGCAGGGAAGAAGCTGGTACAACCTAGGCACTAAATGGGCTATTTGGCAGCATTATGATTTATATGTAATTAGGGGGCAGGACTTCATGAACCTGGTAAGTCATAAGTCAGAAAACTAAGAAACCTACAGACTTCACATTAGACAACAAAGTTGGATTACAGTAATGTCACAAATCCACCTTTCAACTGTCTGAAGCACCTACATGGGAAGGTAGAGATAACCAAGGGTGTAACCGCATGAACTCCTCTCTTCCCTGCTCCAGATGAACTTGCAGCAAATCCAGCCTGAAAACCATTGTTGTGGCATGGAAATGAATTATATCAAGACCTTTCATCCAGAAATAATGGAAACACTTGGGTGATGCAATGCTGGGCATAATATATGGTTCGTTTGTATTTTGCTTTTCTCAGCTATAAGTAGACAAAAACAATTAAAAAATAAATCTATTGTACTTACCAAGCTGCAGCATCACTGCTATGGTTAACTAGTTAATATTTGTGCAATACTTTGACTGAAGATATAAAATATCAAGCATTATTATTGTTAAGATACATTGAGATTTCCATTGTTCTAATTTTTACCCACACCCACTTACCGTGATTAATTTTTATAGGTCTTCAATAAAAGATAACACATTCTGAGATATTGTTGCCAGGTTAAATATATCAGTAGGCAGACAGGCTCATCAATTACTTCAAAATCAAGCTGCTTAACAGAAAACAATAGAAGTAGCAATATTTGATTTGAATCCATCCAATCAGGCCCTGCTTGGAAAAGACGCACAGCTTTAGTCTCTGCAGGGACCTCATCTCTGTTGCTGGCTAGGTTGCTCCTGGAGGGATATATAAAGATAAATTTTGCTTTGCTTTTTCCATGCAGTTCCATTGACTTTAGTGGGAAAGGAAAAATTGCTTAAGAAGACAATGTGGTTTGCAACTTTACCTTGCATCCATTAGCAGGTCATACGACTTTAATAAAATATAGGGTGAAATTTCTCTGAGAATAACAAAGAACCTGGACATTCTCAAACTTTTTTCTCTGTCTAGCTGGTTTGTTAGCCATTCTTTTCTCAGAAGTAATACAAACAATGATGGGATGACTCTGGCACAGCCTGTGCTCTCATGATCTGCTGTGTCTACTACTAACTTCTTCATGTTAGAGTTATCATTTTATGTTAAACCAACAATTAAATGGTGGTTCAACATGATACTGCCAATTTCCCCTCTTAAATTCAATTTTTGAGATTGCTGTTGCATTTCTTCTAATTCAGATTCATGATCTGCGTATTTGCTGCATATGTGTACAAATTTTTGTTCTTCTTTGTACTGTGTGTAAGGCATGAAACACCCACCACAGCTCTGGAGAATAGCTTGTACATTTTTACTATCCACTTACTAACATTTCTTTTCCATTAAAGCCAGATTAAGCATGGATTCTGTGAAATAAAATTCAGTATCAGAGTGTAGTTTATATATAAATCTATTCTAAATCAAATCTACAGCAATGGTATCATGTTAATACAGATACACCGAGAAATTATTAATACTAAAAACTGAAACATGCATTTGCAGTGAAAATTTTCTCTCTTTTTTTGTTTTTCTCTCTCTTTTGGTCCCTGCTCTGCTTTAAAGAACAGTGCTACAGAAGACTTTTCAGTATTTGGTTTGTAGAGTCTCATAAAAACAATGTGATTGAAATTCTCCAGACACAGTTTGGCTTCAAAATGTAAATAATTTTCTGATACTGATTTCCAGAAGCACACTAAAAACATTAAAATTGCATCTTAACTATTCTCTGGGAGACCAAAAAAAAAAAAAAAAAAAGGTGGAAATTTAATTCAAGAAGTGATGGAAGTGATGAACATTATTACTCCAAGCAAGTTCAATCTTGTAAAGCTTCTTCCCTGAAAGACGAGCTTAAGCTTGTCTGAGCATTTCCCCAGCCATGATTTATGTTTGAATTTACTATGTGTTGGCAAGATTTTGCAGTCCATTCAGCCCAAGCTCAGGCTCAACTACCAATGAAAGCAAAATAAATACTGCAGGGTAAACCCTATATTTACTGGAGGTCAAAGTAGTGTGAAAGAATAAGAGTAAATTTGTTATGTAATTATTTGTTCTATAATTATTATTTTTGTTTACACTTGCTGACCATTTAGATAAAAAAGGTATCCGTTTGTACAGCTGGCATGCACAAAAGGAGGTTACAGAGCTTCAAATATCTGACAGCTCCAAGGATTAAGAGAATAATTTGGTTTATTACGACTGTCTGGGTTGCTTGACCTAGCTGAGATGCGAAGAAGTATGTGTCAGGTATTTTATTTTCCATACAAATTGCTCTATGTCGGCCAACAGGGCAGCAAATGTGATTCAGTAGACCATTCTCTGAAGCAAGGGGAAAAGGAGAATAGTGAGGAGACAAAAATTAAAACAAAAAACCACCACTGTTTTGAAGACAACTGTGTATTTTCTCTGTAATAAATATTTTTTTAAAGTTTTCAGAGTCAATGTAGTTTACTTATAGAGTTGCCCACAACTGTCACCTAGGAACTGAGATTTACTTACTTTGTATATATAAGCTTATACTGGTCTAACTAACTTACTTATTTTACTAATCAAGAAGAAGCTATGGTCAAATAAGGACCTTTTTTCTTTCAGTGGCTGTGTCCTCTCTATGGTAGTAGTACCTGTAGTTATGTGTGAAGAGGTACACATTTTGTGTGCACCTATAAACCTGGAGAAAAAAGGAAAATTACTAAAATAACTGTTTACTAAAACAGGTAACAATTAATGTCAAATTATATTAGAACCATTTAGGGAGCTGAATCTATTCTGAAAATATCTCCGAGGAGCATTTTCATCAGAAAGACCATGGTTACTCCTGCAGGCTTATTCTGTGCTGAAAACCTCCTCCATCTGTAGAAGAACCTCTTACAGAAATAGGTGCTGGGGAAGCTCTCTATGCAAATAAATATATACATTCACCAATTTCTCTGAATACCTAGAGGCTCTGCCCATTAGGATCTTGTGTGTTTTCTCCAATCTTTCCTGCAGACCAGCTATCTCTAAAGAAGGGAAAGGTCAACATCATCAAAATAACTCTCTATAACAGGTTAAGAGTTACCACAACTCAGCTGTCCACGACTATCCTTCAGTTAAAATGTAGGAACTGGTGATGTGAATGCTGACAATCTGTTCCTGAAATACGACAGATTTAGTTCAACCACTGCTGCAGGAGTGATTGTGGATGTCTATGGGTGTTCCTTTCTTACTCTGGTACTCTTGTTTTACAGGCAAACTAACCCAGATTTTCATATTATTTCTTTCTTTAACATTGGAAACCTTCAATGAATTTTCTCCTTCCTGTTATCCCCTTTCAACACTTTTGATTATTCCCTCTAACTCAAGAAAGCGGCAAGGGAGAACTATGTGTAATGACATATTAAGACTGTTTTCAAATACGGGCTATTCTGACAGTCGGTGGGATCTGGGATGCACTAAGCCTAGTGCTTGACTCTGAGGTCCTGGTTTTTCTGTCACATACAATCTTGTTTTATTATTTACACTAGTGCAGTTGAACATCAGTCACTTGCCTTCTTGCCTGGGAGCATTCTGTATCCTGTTTTCACTTGCTCTGTAATGACTAGTGTCACTGATAAGAGAGCAATGAACTACGCATATAGACATTACACTGCTAAACCTCTCAGTCTGTGTTTCTACTTCTATGAAGGCAAATCTCTGGGATTGGCTCCATCTAATGTGGTGAAGATATGAATTCTGGGTTCCTTCTGAAGCCCAGCTTCTTGTGTAGGATTCATCTGACCAATGATAAAAATCGATAATGTTCATATAATGTCTGGACTAACCTCCTTACAATACCTTTGGAGTATAGTATTTCCATGGTGTGATTCACTTCATCTTAAACTAGACATCTAAAATAGGTCAGACGAGTCAATGCTCTACAATGTCTGTTTCTCTCCATTGCTCAGACATTGCTCTGTTATGAGCTCATCCCCTTTGCAAGAGTTCAAAGTTAGGCTGATACAAATCCCACCAGATATGTTCACATCTCCTGTGTAGGAAGGCTCAACAAAGATTTCAGAAAGTCTACCCATCCTTTGATAGGTAACTGGAAACTTTCTAAGGGGGAATTCAGACCAACTTGTGATGAGCAGGTGATAGAGCTGCCGTCAGATCAGGCATAGAATAGCAGGGTGTGCTTGCAAGGTAAGTGGGTGTTGCTCCAAGTGCTCTTTGAGGGTCAGACTACACCTGAACTTTCCCCTTAGGACCAGGAATCGGCCCTCATGGTCAGCTCTGGGGTTGTCCCAGTATGTAAGTAATGTGAAGAGCCTCCAGTTGGCCTTTGCTCAGCAGTGTGGACCTGTGCATTGCTCCCAGGCAGGGCTCTGCTGTCCTGTAGGTTCTTCCTATGCAAGCATAATGAGGAGAACAAACACAGCAGACATTGCTAGGGATATGGGGTTAATACAGAGTTTCTTATATTTTCTAACAACTGTTTATCCCATAAAACTAATGGGTATAGTAGAAGTTAAGAAGCAGATATCATACTGTAAACAAATTGGTTTAATTTACTCCAGAAATTTTTTTTGAGGGGGTGGTATTAACAGAGTGGAAACTTTCATCCACACCAGAAACTGGAACAAGGTCTGTGGTTTTATTTCTTGAAGCAGGTGTGTTTTACAATTAATTATTTCTGAAAACAAACTGAAATTAAAGAAGAGAAAAAGGATTAAAAGGTACCTTGCAACTGCTCTTGACACTTGTTCATTGTAAGGTAAGAGAAGAAGAAAAGTCTTGTTCTCTCAGTATTGCTCAGTTACATCATTGATATTATTTTTCTTCCTGCCATTACTCTAATATTAGCATGTGTTCTTTGCTTGTTAACAGCATATAAATATAAAAACAACAGCCTTCACCATGTGCTTCAGTCCCTAATTGCACTAAAACCAAATAAACCTTGAAAATTTAAGATAATAGGAGATAATGTGTGCATATCAGCAGAATGTGTTTATTGTGGGTATACTAACTTTTCTCTTTTTTTTTACAACTCTGTATTTGTGGTTTCTGCACTGGGCCACCAGCATACTTCCTCTTTGTTTTACTTAAACTTTCTTTCCCCTTCCAGTGGGCCTAAACATAATTCTTTTCAAGAATCCTCAAGCACCATTCTTTTGCAGCCTGAAATTCAGTATCTGAGTTATATCATGGGGATTGCAGTGGTATTATATTGTCAACAGGGCTGCAGCTGTTACTATCATGTATAATACATGTTTAAAGTCCTTTGGGTGTTTGTTGTTTTGTTGGGTTTTTTTCCCCTTTCCTAGGCTTTTATATATGTATATATCTTTTAATGGCTTCTTGGGAGAAAAGAAGAAAAGAGGAATTAACTGGAGTCCCCAAAACACTGCAAATGGAGTCACATGTAAGAAAGACTGAGTGAGCCTGGAGATGAATTGTGTATCATTAAGGAGTCCAGCTGAAATGCTCAAGCTGAAAGCATGTTACACCACTTGAATGTTTATATTTCAGTTCTGTCCTCCTTTAGCTTTGTCCCTTCCTGCTTTTCAGTCCAGTGCAGTGAGGATGCAAACTCTGCCCATGCTATGCCACCCACTAGCACTCCTGTGACAAAGAGTTTGTACCTGGGAATTCACTCACTTCCAAATGAAAACTAGTACAAGTGGAAGTGTCCATGAAGTCAAGACAGGGCTCCATTAAAATACTAAGCACGTCAGAAACAAGAATTAGAGGATGACGTGAAGGCAGTGAAATTCTCAAACGGCAACACACTGCTACTGAAGTGTCTTTATCTTTTTTACAGTAAAATAGTTTTCAACATGTGGACTACTAGCGGTCTGGGAGTGATTTCTTGGAATGTGAAATGTAACTACAAAAAGAAAAGGACATTATCAGAAAGCTTACATTTGTTTTTCAGGGATTCATGCTTAAAAAAAAAAAAAGTCTGTTAGTTGAAACTGACTGCTACTCAGAAAAGAAAAGCATAGAGTACATGAAGAATTGCTACTGTGTTGCACTGAAATTAAGTCCCAGGTAAAATTTCCCTTCATCTTCTCAAGTGTTTAGTTCTGTCAGCAATAAATTTCTCCCTGATATGGAGAACACTTCAGCATAACTGGTCTATGACTGGGGAAAGAAACAAGAAACAAATTATTATTTTGCAGAAATTTGTTGCTAAACTTGAAATCCTAAAGTCAGGTGACTGAATAATAAATCAGTACTAGGCACGTGACTAGAACCCATGGTAGTTTGTAAAAAACAAACACAAACTAAAATAGCATATACTCTTCTGTTTCTGTTTGGAAAATCAGAGTAATTATTTTATCACAAGTCATGTTGGATCTGAATCTAAATGAACAAAACCAGAGTCTGTCTCCCTGCGTCAGTAAAAATACAGCTTAGAAAAGCAACACTGTAACATCTGATCTCCTATTTCTTTTCTCACTGTTAGGTAAAACGAACAAAATTCCCAAATGCAGTGCAAGAGTTCTGGTGTGAACCCTGAATTTTTCAAAAGCAACCAAACAATATCATTGCACTGAGGATGCTATGACGAGAAAGGCTTTAATGAACACTAAATTAATTTTTTAAAAGGCTTTAAATAGGGCAGCAGTTCTGAGGCACTTAGAGTTATAACAAGACCCCTAGAAACAGAAGCATTTCTTTTCAACCTATCCAGATGGATGAGCAAAACTGCACAAATGTAGCTTTATTTTAAAGAAAAGATCTAACCACAGAACTAATCCAGAAGTCCACTGCTCTGTTTGTATTCCCCCATATCACAGTTTATCTGGGCTGCCTACCCCAGGCCCATCAATGCACCACAGAAGCATATCTAGGGAAAACAAGAACGTAGTTGTCTATTTAAAACCAAACAAAACACATCCAAACAAAACTGAACCAAAACCAAAATTATAACCAAAACCAAACCCAAAAACCTAACATTATTTGAACCATCCAGTTGTACACAAACTTAACATCTAACCACAGGACTGTATTTTTGCTGGTCTCCTCCTGCATCACCTTGAAAACTCACCTTCTATTTATGAAGCCTGTCTGTCACAAACTTCTGCATTTCACACCAGCTTGTAACGTCCTTGGGAGAAAGTTTGTGCCTTGTCTTTGCTGAGATGGATTAAAAATCCCACAAACTGTGACTCTGATTGGGCTTTTGTGGTCAACAACAACATTTGTAACAATAACATATAAGTTTCAGAGCTGCCTTGCAAGTTGAATGCTTTTTTTAGTACTTACTTTTAAAAGAAAAGATGGAATATTTAGGAATGACGAAACAGTGTAATGACATATATTCACAAAAGCAACATAGAAGAATACTTAGAAAAATGGATATATTGTAATCAGTCAGTAATTAATATGCATTTGACTTTCATTGCAGTAATGGTGATGGTAAAATTGGACAAGGAGGATCTTTCAGACAGCAGATTATGTCTCCTTATGGCTCTGAAAATTGGAGTCAGAAAAAAGAAGCTCATGTTTCAGTAGACTGAGATGTCTTATTCTCCATCAACTTCTCAGCTTTTCCAAAGAATTCTCCTGCCAAATAGGTAAGATAAAACTAAAATTTCTAAAACCATTAAGAACTAAAGTTTTAATGTAAGTGTAGTAACAGATTCAAGCACTTTATTTTTTTCTTTCATGTTTCACTTTCTGCATGCAAAGTAGTTCACCGGGACAAATGGTCAAAACAATGGAAAATGAACATCAAGGAGCAATCCTACATTGAGCCTGCCTTGAGGCCAAAAACATAATTGTTCTTTTCCATCTCTGATTCTTTGAAACTGGGCAAATCCAAGTGCAATCTGTGATTTTTCCTTGCAATTAATATTAATATAATTTCTGCAGTCATGATAATAGAGGAGTTATGTCTTTCTTCCAAGCATGATACCTCAAAGAATTGTTTGTATCTTTAATCACATGTCTAGCAAATAATCTTTCCAATCAGCTTAGGCTAGAGCTTGTATGTAAAGACTTCAATAGAGAGACTGTAAAATGACAATAAAGGGGGATCTTGTGGACTGGCATAAAACTGATACATATTGTAAGAGGTGTTTTCTGCACAGCTTTAAACCCACTAGAGTCTGTCTGGAAAAACAGATGGGATAGGAAAAAGAATGGCTCAGGATAGCAATATTTGCTCAAACACTTAAGGAACTCAAGAAATTAAGAGTGTCCACATTGAGCCAGAACAAGAACCCATCCACTCCAGGAAGGTGCTGTTGACTATTGTCAGTAGTGCTCAAGGAAAGGTCAAATCTGACCCTTGCATTCAGCAGCAACTGATGAACTTGTCCTCCATAAATTTAACTAGTTCCTTCTTAAAAACATTTATCCATTGGGCTTTCACAACATCTTCTGGCAATGAGTTCCACAATTTAATTATATACTGCGTGAAAAAGTACTTTTTTTAATTTGTTTTCAACCTGCTTCCTGATAATTTCATTGACTGTAACTGGTTTTTTGACAATGCCAAAACTATGACAATTTTTTCGCTCATGTCAGCTGTTCTCAAACCATTTTGGACCAGGACAGAAAAGGTGTTTCAACACAGATAAAGAGAAGAATCCTCCATGAAATGGAAAAAAAATATTTTTCCAGACAGATAAAATTCTGGAGGAGGAAAGGAGAGGACACTCAGAAGTATCTGGGCTAACAACCAGGACAGTATGGAAGGAATTTGGCAAGACAGAAATGCATTCTAGTTGCCATTTTGAATTCCTCATCTTGTTGTATTTTGCTTTAAGAAGTTAGTTCTTGCCAGTTGACATGAATAATGTCCTTTAGTTTCAAGGACACTACATACCATTGCTACCATCACTACATACCATTGCTACATACTTCTGAAGAGTTGCCTGATATTGGAAAACATGACAACTGAACATCATGGTTTCACATTTGATACGGGTCCAGTCTAAATGAGAGAATTCAAATATTTTGACTGCCAAAGCATGTCCTGGCATTTGACAAGATTTAACAACGGACTAAAGGAGAAAGAGAGAGCAACTAGATTTGTTAGCAGAGCAGCGACATGAAACAAAGTGTAGCGTAGACTTATGTCAGTACAGTGATAGAGGAAATTTTTATCCCCGCTGTGCGTTACTGTGAACCTGAATACAGTCTGACTTTGAACCGACTCCTGTTTCCTGAGATACAGTAAGGAAGAAGAACCAGAATCTAATGAATTTGCCACCTGACACATGTTGAGGTGTAACATATGACAGGATTTTTCATACTTACTCTCGTCTTTTACAGTCCCAAAGACCATGTGTATTGAAATGAACTGCTGAGTACAGCAAATGCTGCTCAGAGAGCTGTTTCATTTAAAACAAAGCTCGTGGATTTTGCTCAGTCTGCTTTTTAAAATAATTTAGAAATGGGGTTTTTTTGCAACATTTAGCAATTTTTATTTTGTTGGGTTTTTTTCTGTTTGGGATACTTTTCAAAGGACTTCACAGATGCTCACCAAGCAATCTTTATGTTTATTATTGTCTCAGGAATACAGAAACATCAGTGATATGAGTAGTTGTGTACAGACAGGCCAGCTAAATTTCAACACTCCTTCTCACTTAGTTGCATGGGACAAGCTCACCACATGTAAAATTACTTGCTGAAAGGCTGAGTGTCTAATCTATGCTTCTCACTCAAGATGCACGCAGTAATCCCTGGAGAAACACAGGCATCTTTAGAAAAAGATTCAGTCATCTCCTTTAGGCACACATCTCAGGATGGAACAAACTGCTCTTTGAAACGGCACTTTTCATTGGCAGTATGGTAAACCCAGGTGACCAGCTTTGGCTGCAGTTAAACAGCTGAAGGTAGTTGATTTGACTCATGCCCCTCGGTGATGAGTGGTGTCCCTCAGGGGGTCCATACTGGGACCAGTACTGTTTAATATCTTTATCAATGCCATAGTGGGATTGAGTGCACCCTCAGCAAGTTTGCAGAAGACACTAAGCCGAGTGGTGCATTTGACACACCCGAGGAATGGGATGCCCTCCAGAGGAACCTGGACAAGCTCAAGAAGTGGGCCCACATAAACCTCATGAGCTTCAACAAGGCCAAGTGCAAGGTCCTGCACCTGTGTTGGGGCAATCCCCGGTATCAATACAGGGGAAAGAAAACATTGAGAGCAGCCCTGTGGAGAAGCACTTTGGGGTACTTGGTAGATAAAAAGCTGGACATGAGCTGGCGATGTGTGTTTGCAGCCCAGAAGGCCAACCGTATCCTGGGCTGCACCAAAAAAAATGTGGCCAGCAAGTCGAGGGAAGTGATTCTACCCTTCTGTTCTGTTCTGGTGAGACCCCACCTGGAGTACTGTGTCCAGCTCTGGAGTTAGCACAAGAAAGACGTGGACCTGTTAGAGCAGGTTCAGAGTAGGGCCACAAAAATGATTGGAGGGCTGAGGCACCTCTCCTGTGAAGAAAGGCTGAGTTGTTCAGCCTGGAGAAGAGAAGGCTCCAGGGAGACCTGATTGCAGCCTTTCAATACTTAAAAGAGGGACTATAAGAAAGACAGGGACAAACTTTTAGCAGAGCCTGTAGTGACAGGACAAGGGGTAATGGTTTTGAACTAGAAGAAGGTAGATTTAGAGTGGACATGAGGAAATGTTTTACAATGAGGATGATGAAACACTGGAACAGGTGACCCAGAAGGATAGTAGAAGCCCCATCCCTGGAAACATTCAAGGTCAGGCTGGATGGGGCTCTGAGCAACCTCATCTAGTTGAAGATGTCTATGCTCACTGCAGTGGGGGGTTGGAGTAGACAACATTTAAAGATTCCTTCCAACCCAAACCATTCTATTAATCTATGATTCTATAATGCAGTGTCCTGAAAGAAACCTTTTATATTTAATAACAAGGCAACGTGCCTCCAGAGTAGCCTTATTATATATTTTTCATCACAGATCTGAAACAGTTTCTCTCCTATTTCTGTAATTCCATCTCTCGAGTGGAAGACACAGACTCATTTCCAGGGAAAGCAGTGTAGCCATGTAATCTGTGCAATTATTTACATTTTATTTCTCTCAGCTCAGGTGTAGTCCTCTCCCAGACAAAAGCTGGTGTATGGTTCCTGTTGCTTCTAGGGCAGCAGAGGCTGCTGCACGGACACTGCCACACAGCCATCTCCCCTTCATCGCCCTTCCTCAGCAAATCCTAGGAAACCGCAGGCTGGAAATGTCTGGAAATGAGCACTGTGCACTATTAAGAGCAAGACTTTTAATCATCTTAGCATTAAAAATGGATTCTGCAAAGCAATCCCAAAGGGAATTTGTTGTATATACTTTGTTCATCACTTTGAAGACAGGAATATCATTACTGTAACCAGCCCTTCACAAACAGTCGAGCAGGAAAAGAGGGGGTGGGGACAGAAAGAAGCTACATGAAGTGTAATAGTTACAGACCCAAGCAGACTATCAACAGCTGCAAGGTTAATTACAGATCTTACCAAAATATATTAAAAAAAAAAAAAAAAAAAAGAAAATGAAAAGAAGATAAAATGTAAGCTTCAGAAATAAAAGATAAGAAATTCTTTAGAGTAATTATATGCTGCTGAGGCCTTATGGTAATAATAAAGAACAACATCTGACTGGATTGATGCTGGGAAAGACAGTGACAAGAGGAATACAGGTTGAAAAAAAATAATTAAAATCAGCTATCTTGGGTAAGCTGTCATTCAGTTGCAGGAAGAAAAGAAATGCTAATAAAATATTAATAGGATCTTTTTAAGATTTTTTTAATAACATTCTTTTATATACAGGTAGTACTCCAGTTTGTCAGTCAAGAGCATCAGACACAGAAGTACCAGACAAACAAATGTAGTAAAAGTGGGGAGAAAAGAAAAGCTTTTAAGCAATAGTGTTTGACCTCAGAAAGAAACCACCAAGGCGTTCAGGCAGGAGTTGTTTGGAGAAAGCTTTGTGGAAAATCACTGAGTCTGCTTTGCTTTTTAGAGGAAATTATAGCAAGGAGGGTTATTTCAGATTGACAGACACCAAATGTCAGCAATCATGATATAATCAGTGCAGGCTTTATTATATTTAAGTGGTTTGAAAGTCTGCAGATTTCAGACAGCTTCAAAATCTAGAGGAAGAGTGTGTCTAAAAGACAGTCTTATGAATATTACATATACAAGCTCTGTGTAGTGTCGCACATATTTTTATGTGCTAAATTCTCTTGCAACTGTCTGTGCAGCTTCTTCTTCAGTGGCCCCTTTGCACTGAATGCCTTTCTTGAGCTGGCTTGCAAACCAAGCTCTCTCTTCTTTCTTCTTTGCCCTCTCTTCTTTCAAGTCTTTACATAAAGCCACCTCTTTGTTTCTGAAATAGCCTAGCTCTGTAATGAGCTCCAGAGAAAATATACTTTGTCAGTCCAGAAAATCACTGAAGTCACTGTGCTCAGACAAGTTCAAGGCAACTGCTAAATATTAAAAAAATGTATGTTATTTTTCTTCCTTGTAATGTAAACTTGACTTTGCTAGAAAACTGTATTCCCTTACAGGTTGTTCTCAATCCTATCTGCCGTAAGACACTGCTGGGACAGGCTCACAGCCAGCCCTTGTTCTCTCCACAGATAAAGGTTGCTGAGGACAACACACACCCTGGACACGTGATGTGAGGTGACTGTACCACCATGTAATATGCAGCCACGCTACATCTGTCACAGCTATCACAGCCACTCCACACCTCAGCACAGATGCCATCAATTTTAACTCTACACCCGCAGTGCACCCAATCTTTTAACAGATCCTTTAACAAGCTCTTTCCTTCCAAATCAGCAGGCTTCCAGCTCAGCCCTAACTGATTATATTGGCAAGTTTTCTAAGGAGATATGAGGGGAAACTGAGGGAAGTAATTAAGGTCCTGCCCACAGGAATGTGTCACATGGTTTGTGATAGTCACTAATGGCAGATGTGTATCTGTAGGTGGAAGGAGAATGGATACTTATTCATTACTGGAGTAAGCTGCCTTGGATATAATGACTGTCAATAATAATGTCTATTTTAGGGTTGTATGACAGTTCCCATCAAGCACAGAAAATGGTAAACTCTAATAGATTGTTTCATTGGAAAGAAGAAGGGTGAAGGAGGAGTGAAAGTTAGAGCAGATTCTAGTCATTTCCGAGAACAAGGTTGGGGGGGAAATGCAATGTATAAAAAATCACTGGTGAGCATCTCTTACACAATCATGATTCAGAAATTTGACAAAGAGGTCACCTTTGCAAAACAGACATGACCCTTACTGGCACCATGAAAAGGCAAGCAACTATTGTAAATCCTAAAAACCTGTAAAACTCTCAGATCAGTTATGATCTGGAGCTAAATATTTCTGAAAACGATACATCCATTCAGCATGCTTGACCAAGCCGCTCTAGTGGTGACCAGAACGTGTCATCATGTGAGTATGGGCACAAGCGTGGGCTATGAACATGTACCTTCCCACAGGTCTTGCTGAGAACAGGCTGACTATATGCCCTTCTTACTAAAAGGTGAAATTTTTTCCCTTTCTAACCAAGGACTATAATTATCACTGGATAGGAAAATGCTAATGAAAAATAGAATCATAGAATGTATTGGGTTGGAAAGGACCTTCAAAGGTCATCTATTCCAACCCCCCTGCAGTGAGCAGGGACATCTTTACTAGAGCAGGTTGCTCAGAGCCCCATCAAGCCTGACCTTGAATATCTCCAGGGACGAGGCCTCCATTACCTCTCTGGACAACCTGTTCCATTGATCTACCACCCTCATATTGAAGAACTTTTTCCTAATATCCAACCTAAATCTACCCTTTTCTAGTTTAAAACCATTACCCCTTGTCCTATTGCTACATGCCCTTGTGAACAATTCTTCCCCAGCTTTCTTAGAGGCACCTTTCAGGCTGCTATAAGGTCCCCTTGGAGCCTTCTCTTCTCCAGGCTGAACCTCAAATCTCTCAGCCTGTCTTCATAAGAGTGGTGCTCCAGCCCTTTAATCATTTTTGACGCCCTCCTCTGGACACACTACAACAGGTACACATCCTTCTTGTGTTGAGGGCTCCAGAACTGGATGCAGTATTCTAGGTGGGGTCTCACTATTTTTTTAAAAATCAAACCATTTTGCAGAGGTCAGTGGAACTGGCTCACTATGTGGGGATCAAGACCTGTTTCACTCTGATCTCCAGCTTGTTTGTCTATTTCTGGTGTGGGAAGGACAACAGTGCTTGACTGACCTCTCATCTCCAGCGAAGGAAGGTTCAGAGGGCTGCAATCATGCGGTGACTCCCCTTCCCTGACTAGCAGCATCTCCTCTTTTCCCAGCCAAGCTCAACAAAATGAGGCCATACACATAGAGATCAGAGAGTCCTGGGGGACAAACAGGTGAGAGAGGGGCTGTGGTGAGAGCAGGTGTTGTGCATTGCAGAACAGAGAAGAAGAGGGTTCCAGAGTCCCCACAGTGATTTTGCATTGCTGGGTCCTCTATGGATGGGGTCACATCTGCCAGGGCTATATGCAAGACCCCAAGGAGAGTAAATCATCTGAGGAGCAGGAGGTTGGTGTGGCAATAAACCCCTTCCAGTCTCTAGTTCTCAAGTGGACTTAGTGAGTCCTTGCCTAGAAGGCTGAGCAGTAAGGTGGCAGTTGATGGTATTGTGCTACATTTATGTTGGTACTGATATGATCACTGGTTCTAATCATGTTGACCATTGCTTTTGGCTGGCCTGTAGTTGTAATGATTGTCCTGGGCTGGACAAGGATCCACTGCCCTGGCTTCCTCCTCCCCTGATGGAAGAAAAAGCATGTTTTTAGTCTTTACTCCATAAATCATAGTGATCATAAAGGTGATCACAACTGTGTTTTCCTCTTGGGTCCCTGATTTGTGGGCTAGTGTGTTCTCAGATATGGAACTAAATTGAACAGGAGCTGTACTTTGAACATCTGCAGTGCTATGATCCATCGCTAAACCCACTGGGGAAAAAACTCACGTCCTCGTCATCTCTGGACACCAAAATTCATGTAAACCATGTGCTCTGTGACTTGCTTCCTCACTCTGTAAAATGAGACTAATCGCATCCTCTACTGCCCAACTCAAAAGCTATCATGGCATACTCGTACCACATAGGATATCAATAACTTCACCCTTTTGGAAAACCTGCCAGAAAACAAGGAAGGCTTAAATTCCCAGCTGGGTCTGGAGAACATGCAAAAATATGGTATTGAGCCATGGCACACTGAAGAATGAGACAGTAATCTCAATAACATATTTATAACACACTGACAAAAGATTTTACTGAATTTGACAAAAATATGTGAGTGTTTGGAAATGCTGATGAAACAACAGTTTATTAATAACAACAGTTATTCTTACAGGTAAAAAAAATACTGTTTAAAACACAAGAGGCAGCAAAAAGGCTTCAAGGCATCTAAGCATGGGTTAAAGGACCAAGCATTCACGTGCAGGCAGCAGAGGAGCAGGTGGAGGGGCTGAGAAACAGCCCCCACAGCTGCTCTCGCAGGCTGGATGCCAGTGCAGCAGACCCTTGTCCCCTGTGTGGAGGCAGCTCCTGGCACCTGAACTGTTTCAAATGGCTCCTCCAGCTGTGGCCACACACTGTGCCAGCGTATTTGCAGTTGACACACAGATCTTCCTCATAATACGGTGAGGGAATGGAGGGGCCATCTGTCTGCGGGCAGCTGACAGCAAACTGGCCTTCTGCAGAGGGGTTTGTGGTGGCCTCCATTTCCATGTGCACAAACAGCAACCTGTGCACAGCAGATACGTCTGCTGCTGAGAGGCAGCAAAAACTATTAATAAAGGGGAGGATCAAATTTGGAAAGACAGTACTGAAAAATGTTGTTTTCCTGAACTATCATGTGTCTTAAAGATTAATAGTGATGGAAAACCATTTCAAATGCAGATGTTAGTTTGGTCAAATTAGACATCAGGTTGTGATTGATTTGATTTCTGAAGCCTACAATGTGCTCAAGCTCTACATGCAAACCTCCAGACTGAATCAAACCAGTTCAGTGTCTTACTCATGGTCCTTCCACTAATCCAGACCATTTCCTCCTGATTCAGATATGGGTGTTAAAAAAAGAAAACCAAAACAAAAATGAAAACGAAAACCAAAACAAAAAAAGCTCAACCAAAACCAAACCAAAAAAAACCAAGTGAGAGATTCTACGAGAAGCTGCTAACAGGGTCAGGATCTCCAATGCCTCTTATTGGACTTTATTTATCCTTTGAAATTTAGGAGATTAAATATTTTCCAGAATTAGTTAATATTAAATATCATTTACTGTAACAGTCAATGATGATAAATAAACAACTGACACAATACTTAGTCTTGGATAAGCATATCTAAGATTTTTAAAATGACTGTTGTAAAACAGTATTTATACCATTGGATAAGCTGACATCCAGGAATAACCTGTGATGTAGAAAAAGCTCTGAAATATTCTTGTCAATTTTTTTAAATGTACCTCTATAATTTAGACTTCTGCTCATCTTAATTGCTATAACTATGAGAAGCTCAGATGTTGCTTCACAATAATTTACAGTGATGTTTGGAAAGATCACAATAAAGCATAGCATTACTATGATTATCCAAGCAATTAAGAAAGAGGAAGTTTTGAAACCACCTTGTAAATAGCATACATAAATCATCTAAGCACCTATATTTCACAGTTATTTTTCTGTGAACTGAATTAACAAGATGTGCTGGACTCTGCAGTGAGGATTCATCTCTCCATATGTAGATGTTTATGGGGTAGACATCTACAACTTAGCTATTCACCCTTGGCCATTTTTAAGGCAATGGAAAGGAATTAAAGAATGATTGACTTCATCCTCAAACATATATCCACAGTAAACCAAATTAATTGGTCCTTCAAGATATTTATTTTTCTTCCATGAATTTAAAGGGAGACTAGAAAATATAGTTCAGATGTTGACATGTACATTGCATGTGTACATCAGACAGTGACCACCTGAAAATAGACAATACTTATCCCACCTCAGTTTCCCATATACTTCCACAGTGATGAAGTTCATGGTGGTAAGCTCTATGAAAGTTCACAGTTGTTCATGGGGTTGGATTTGTGAGATATCTATAAAAATACTTTGCAAAGTGCAAATGAATGCAAAACGCAGTATTTCCTTAGTGAACCTCACAAAAGCGGTACTTAGCAGACATTAAACCTGCAGCAATGATCATACTAGCTGAAAGTAGAAACCTGCTCCAAGCCAGGACAGGTTCTAATCAAAATGAAACATGTCAAAGCTCAATACTATCTCATGAACTAAGATGTCTATAATGGCTTGAGGCTGCTTGAGAATAGAGACTGTGTGGTTTCTACAGTTTTATAATATCTTACCTTTCATAACATAAAATATGCCTCTGGGTTTTCTTACTTAGGTGAACCTACAATGTCAGCTAAGTAATTACTGAAAACATCTATGGATCTAGCAAATTTCTGTTGCAGGAAGTGGACAGCAATCTGTGAAGCTTTTGGCCACATGAAGACCCCAGAATGCCTGTTTTGCACCCTGGGAAACTTATTTTCAATATAAAAGGGGAAAAAGTCTTCCAATCCTCTATGGTAGCTGCAGTGCTTAGTAGCTTCATGATAAAACACATGATAACCATGCAGAGCAAGTTCCCTGTGACTGCCAGATATATTTTATTCACTAACAGATACTCTTTCAATTCAGTTAAAATTGAATTTAGACAAAGCAGTTACAGGTTTTTAAGACTTCTTGTACTTATATGCTTCTGTCTAAGTAGCGATTGAAAAGGAAGAATAAGGACAGTGAAACCCAGTGGATCCAGCATATTGCCCTCAGGACAAAAAAAAAAAAAAAAAAAAACAACTCCATCAAATAAATTATAAAGATTTTTTTTTTTAACCTCTTCTATGCTTTTTATCTAAAACTCTCAAACCTTTAAAAGGGATAAAGCAATTTTTTATTTCTACCAGGGAAAACAAGTCACAGATTTAGTGACAATGTCAACAGTAGTACCTGAGTCTTCACAACTGTTGATCCATATTGTTTACTTCTACACTATTGTGCTGTCTTGATCCTCTGCTCATTTAGGCTGGTGAATTTGCTGGAGTGCTTCCTGGCTCCTGAGAGGGAAGGGCTGGGCCTTATCCTGTTGCAGAGTCACAGTGCAGACTCAGCCAAGTCCCAGCCCCAATGTACGAGCAAGTAACTGCACCCTCTATAAACCAAGGGGATCCCAGGACTCAAGCCTGGCAGAGCACAGGAGATCTTGATTTAATATTCTCTGCTATTCTTGTATGGAAGAAAAATCTTCTATTCAGATATGTTTTTAAAATATCAAAGTGACAGATTAATCACCATCACAGTTATCTTCAGACTTCCACTGAACCCTCAATCAGAGGTTTTACAAATATATGAGAACAAATTCTGATGTAACTAAATTCAATGGCATTTCTGTCCTTTTTGATGAGGGCAAGTTTTCAGTTGTGATCCAGGGAGGCATTAAAACACCAGAAGTCGTTGCGGTATTCGTATAGCATAGAGAACTTGAACACATAAAATATGTCAGAAGAGATGCCACCAATCTGTTTTATAGCTGCTTAGATACTACAAATAACTCTAACAGAATTTAGAAAGATGCACGTTCAAAATGTCAAAGTCAAGCTTTTATCCCTGTTAGCAATTATCTGGTATAAGATTCTTTCACACAGTGTTGATAGAGTTTAAGTTTAAACAGAAGTGAGCACACTTTATTGATGTTATTGCATGTAACATATTTGTAAGGCTTAACATGTACAGAAGCCATAGTAAGTCATGCATGAATTTCACCACTTCCCTAATTTTCCATCAGTCATTGTAAGTATTGATTTTCCCTACTTTAAATTGTGCACTTTATTTTCAAATTGAAAGATATTTATATGCAATGTGGCATTTCATTTCTTAAACAGACACTCATTGTGTGATTCCAAATTGTATGTTCTGGATGTGGTAACAAAGCTGCAAAGCTTAATAAATCTGGGGCTCAGAACTCCGAGAGCAAACTGAAGAAAGGAAAACCTTATGTAGACAAACCTGGAGGAAGCAGATGTGAGAGAAGAAATCTTTCTAAGGATTATCTCATCAGTACTGAAAAAAAAAAAACTGGAAAACTGGGGACTGTAATCCAGGAGGAAAAAGTCTTGAACCATCTGCAGAATCAGGAGGTTTCTAGTGCCACCTATGATGTTCCTGAGCTATGGCTTTGTTGTGGTTTAACTCTGGTGAGCAGCTCAGTCCCACATAGCCACACACTAACTCGCCCCACAGTGGGATGGGAGAAGAGAAGCAGAAGGAAAAAAGTACAAAAACTTGTGGGTTGAGACCAAGACAGTTTAATAGGTAAAGGAAAAGCTGTGCACACAAGGAAAACAAAGACATTCATTCACTGCCTCCCATCAGCAGGCAAGTGCTTAGAGCCATCCCCAGGAAAGCAGGGCTCCATCACCTGTAATGGTTACTTGTGAAGGCAAACACTAACTCTGAATGTCCCACCCTTTCTCCTTCTTTCCCCAGCTACTGTTGCTGAGCACAGCATCATACGGTATGGGATATCCCTTTGGTCAGTTGGGGTCCGCTGTCCCTGCTATGTCCTCTCCCAACCTCTTGTGCACCCCCAGTCAACTCGCTGGCAAGGTAATGTGAGGAACAGAAGACTTTGACTCTGGGTGAGCACTGCTTGGTAATAACTAAAACATCCCTGTGTTATCAACACTGTTTTCAGCACAGATCCCAAACTTACCACAATACAAGCTGCTATGGAGAAAATTAACTCTACCCCAGCCAAAACCAGCACAGGCATAGAGACCCTGTGACTTACCAACCATGCTTTGTAGCTCTTATGAGGTAGTCACTGAGGACAAATAATACTAATCACACTTTTTGTGAAGGTAGATGGGACATGATGTGATCCTGCCCAGTCCCCACATGCCTCAAGCTCTCTTCACCTAAGATGTAGGCACAAAGAACATCTACAGTACCATACAACACGTGTGGAGGAAGTTTGCAATAAGATAGTGTGGGCACCATTCAAATTAGTACCCTTCACCAGACAATTTCACTCAACTAAGAGTAGGGTTTAACATCTTGGCAGGAGGACTCTGCTTTGTAAATCACTCTCTCTAGAGGACTTGAGCAAACTCTCACAGCCTGCAGAGCTGAGCTGTGGAGGTCCACCTTTCTAATGCACACCAGTGGAGAGCACACCTCTCACCTCACCATCCAAGAGTAAGAAAGCAAAAGTATTTTTTTTAATTGTTGAAGTCTATAAAGGGTATTCCTTCCTTTATGGCTTTTTGATGGCAATTTCTCTTCTTCCAAGAAGAGATGCATTTCACCTCAGAAGTCAATGCCATTACTCTATTGACAGTGGATATTTTATTTTTCTCCTTAAGGTATTGATAAGAAAAATCCCTGCTTTGTTTCTTTGTGAATGAAAGTGATAGAGAATTTCAGGATATTTGTATCCAAAACAAGACAATTGCCAAGACACCTTCAATGTTTTTTAACTGATGGTTGATCTCAAAAATTGTGTGGTAGACTGGTATATGTGTGTATGAGTATGTGTGCACTTTTATGTGGTTTGTTGTTTTTTGGGGTTTTTTTGTATGCCAGAGCATAAAATATAACATGTTTAAGAGAAGAGCATTATACAAAGCAAGAACAGTGTAAGTTATTAGTTATCAAGATAATACTAAAAAAATTATAATACGCAGTTCTGTTACTTTAGAAAACATTTAAAAACTGCCAATAACTTGTAAAGGGCTTTGTACTTTCTCTTATGTATCTTTTTTAACACTTAAGCTAAGTCAAGCCTTGTCTATTGCTGCATTCCTAGGTCAGCCAGAAGAATTGCTGCAGAGTGCTGCTGTGTGGGCACACAAATGCACAAGAGCTCTGTATAGCATTCATTTAAACTTTAGTGGGGGAAAAAGACCCCAACTTTTGAAACGCATTATGAGTTTTCACATATTACCTTCCAGTTACGTTTGTTACCTTCTAGTAACATCACAGGTTGCCTTTATTGTTGTTATGTTATACCATTACTGCATGTCACTGTTAAGACAGACAACAAAGCAAAAGTTTTGTAAAATTTTTGTGGGGACAGACTCCACTAATCCCAAAGTAAGGATTGACTCTGCTTATGTGGAGCCATATTGGTAATATACTTACACTTTTTTTCTGTTTGTAGAAGTGCTCAGGAAGGAAAAAATGAAATTTCTAAGTTATTCAGCCAACATCGACTCTGCCAGTTTTGATCAGCTCCAACATCTGTACATCTTCCTCACTAGCAAATCTCTTGGCACATGAAGTCTTCATGGTGGTGTTCCTGGTGTTTCTGCAGCCTGATCTCTCCAACCCTTTTACAGATGACCTAGACTATTATGTCAGAATAGATGGCAAAGAGCACAAATATTTTGCCAAAGATCTCATCTGAAACACCCCAAACACAGCTGAGACTGAAGTACATCTAATTTGCAAGCTCTATAGGAACGGATTGGAAAACTGCCTGTAGTAATACCAAGAGAGACTAGGGACATTGCTATGTTCTCAAGTTGCATGAAAATTATGTCAAGCAGAGATGAAGCACTGGCACTTTTCCTTGCGTTTCCCAAGGCACCTATGTGAGAAGTTGCTGCTCACAAGTGAGAACTGGACAGTGGGGCAAAGCTTTGGAGGGGCAGAGTCCCACAGCTCCTCCAGCACTAGACTTCTGCAAGAGTCTCCTACACCCAACACACCCATATGAAGGAGGAAATACTGGAAAGCCTCATTTCTGTTCTTACAGCTGTCGCTACACACATACTGACTGGCCAGCACATCTCAGTTTCTTCATTCCCAGAACTGGGAACATGTGAGGCACAAGCCTATTTGGGGAAAGCATGAGGCAGGGCCACATTCATCATCCTCACAGTTCCTATGGAAGACTTAACTAATTTTCTGGTCTGCTTTATCAAATAGTAAAACATATAAGCCATCTCCTGCCTGTGGGCTGCTTGTTTGAGTAATGAAGTTGTCTGAAAAGGCCCATGAGATAATACATTAGTACCTGAAATGGAAACAATGTCAGAAAGACAGCTGCTTTTAAGAGGCTGAACTGACATCCTGCTCATAATGCTTGCCAGTGTCACTCGGGTCATGTGATTTTCACTCGTAAAATCTGTAGGCATGTATATTCTTGCAAAAGTAGGTAAAAGCAGTAGTCATTTGTTAATTTTCTAAAGATGGAACTGTTTAATTCTGTCAGTGAATCCTTATTATTCTGAGATGGGTTTATTGCAGTTTATGTAGAGTAGCTGAAGCATTCCCACTCACTCTCACTCGCTCTAAAACATGCTTCTGTCCAAAAGATGGCAAGGGAATCAATTTAGAAGCATTTCTTAGAAATGCTCCAGGAGATGGAGTTTCAGATTCATTCTTATTTTAATAAGTTTTCTATTTTCTTTTACAATAACACTTCTTATTTTTGAAACTCCTCAAAGTGACAGTCATGTCTATCACTTGCCTGTCCCTGCTCAGAGCTTAATATAAAAGTCTAAAAAATCTTTGTATGAAAATTTTATGCCTCCAGGTGCTCCATTGATTATTCATGAAGCTTTTGGAGCTGTCACCATGGGAGCCAATTGGCTACAACTTATTTAGCATATTAATGACCTATATGAGTTAGTGCATGAGGAGACATATCACGCCACCTGGAATGCAAGTGGCAAGCTGCTGCTGACTCAATCAGCTTTGCAATAGGAAATAAGAAATTGGAAACATTTTACACAGAAACAGCAAAGCTCTTACATGTCCAAATGCATTCACTCAAATTAGCACGCACGCCTTCAATAGCTTGTTTTCGTAATATGTTCCTTTTATCCTCTGTGAGTTTGGCCTCATTACAAGCTCTCTCCTACTGCCAGAGCACTTGCCCCTGAAAAGGTTTAATAGGTGAGTCATGTGGTTTGTGAGACATTACATCAGAATGATTTAATACACCAAGGGCAAGGCTGTATGTCAGGTCCAGCTGCTGTTACTGCCGCTACAGTTTGTGTAGCAGGTAAGTTGATGGTCTCCAGAAAGCAGCTAGATAATGATAACAATTAATTTTACAGCAGCGAGAGAGGGAGTTCAGCTGAGCTAAGCATCTTTTTTATTTTTCCCTATTCACCACAGCGCTGTTACACCCGGTCAGCAGGTGAAGCGCTGCCTTAACGTTTTGGCAAAAGTACAATGTTAAAACCAAAGAAGGAAATCACTGACGGGGAGTTGGGAAGCAATGGCGTAAAGAAGCTCTGGCTAAAACAGAGGCAGCTCCATTAAATCTGCAGACGAGCAGTGCCAACAGCATGCTTGGGCAGGGCTGTGCTGGATCCTGCAGGCAAGGTGCCTCCTCTCTCCTGGGCACGGTGAATAGAGGGTGGCTGGGGATGCAGCAATCATTGCCTGGCACAAGCAGGACTGCCTGGTCTTGAAGGGCCAGGCTGTGCCTCTCCTGGTCACAACTGCTGTACATTATGCCCCGAGCAGTCCTGCTGCAGTCATAGAGGGAACAGCTACGAGTCGGGGTCAGTCAGAATAGCATTGCCTGTCCTTTATGTATTTGAGATACAGGAGATACATCACTAAAGATTTATGAGAATTGTTTGAGGCCACCTTTGGGGACGTAAGAAATTTGTTACATGGTGCATGGCTTCAGCTGGCTGACAGGGATTTAGGATTCTTATTCTGGAGGACCCTGAGTCCCTGGGTGAGGGCAGGGTGATGAATGAGAGTGATATACACACATAGCTGTGAAAAAACAGTCTCAGCAAAAGTGGTAAAACACTTAAGCACATGCTCAACTTATTTTCACTTCCTTCATACTTTCTGAATATTTTCTCTGATCTGGTATGTTGATTGTTTGAAGATATTACTTTATATTCACAGCTAATTTATTTAGTAATTAAAACAAGTAAGAAGCAAGGCTGATGCTCATGGGGATGTGTTACACACCCACGTAACATGCATAACTTGCTAAGAAAATACATGACCTAATATGTAGGTTCTTCCTTGTGACTCCAGCACAGTTATAATAATAATTTTGCCATGAAAGACCAGTATAGTGAACCACATGCTACAACTACAGCTGGGATACAAACAGAAGGAAGCAAATACAGAGCTATTCAGACTGATAGAAATACATGTTGGAGAAAAATCCATCACCTATCAGAGCTCTGTGCTGCCCAGCCATGTTTTTCCCAAGCAGACTAACACTGCAGAGCACCATGGCTGTCTCTCTTGTACTAAGGTGCATTGGATCCTGTTGTACAGAATCTCTGAAGGGGAAGAAGGGCAGAACTTCTTCCTCCCCCCATGAACCAAAGGGTTTATTTATAGGCATCAGGGAGAAAAGCTTACAGAGATTTGCCAAATTTAGTTGGACACCTGTTCCCTAACCTTTTATACAATGATTTAAGCGAGCTTTGTGTGACCATTTCACATTTTGATATCTAATTTTTAGATGCCTACACTGGTTATAGGCATTTATACAATACAAATTGCATACATTCATATACATACTTGTATATATGTTTATACATATGTATAAGTACCTAATTGTGGTGGTTTGACCCACAGGTAGGACCATGCGGTCCTGCACGCACTCCTCCCACCCGGTGAGATGGGAGGGGAATCACAATAAAGGGGGCACGGGTTAGAATGAGGTTAGGGAGGACTCTCTCACGAGTTGTGGTCACGGGCAAAATAGACTCAACTTGGGGAAGAAAAATCAATTTAATTCATTACCATTCATCTGAGTAGCACAGTGAGACATAACAGCCACATCTTACAATACCTACCGTCACCCCTCCCTTCTTCCTGGGCTCAAATCACTTTGCTCCTGATTTCTCTACCTTCTCCCCGCAGTGGCACAGGGGGCAGGGAGTGGGGGTTCAGTCAGTTCACCTCTGCTGCTCTTCCTGGCATGAAAGTCCAGGAACAAAGTATTCAAAGCAAGCTTCCCATGGAGTCACAGACCTCTTCAGGCTCAGCTTCCAGCTCCAGCATGGGGAGGTCCAGGGGCTGCAGACAGGCCTCTGGTCCAGTGCACCTGCTCACCCCCGGACTCTGGGGGTACACCCCCACTCTGGTATTGAGCATCTCTGGGGTCTCAATTTCAGTCACACCTGCCCTTGGGCTCAGCTTTTCTGCTCCAGTGTGGAGTCCTCCATAGCCTACTAATGGGTATCTGCTCTGCTGTTGAATCTCCATGGGCTGCAGGAACCTCCTTTGCCTTCTCCTGCAGCTGAACTGGGTGTCTGAGGTTCTCTGTCCTCCCCCTCCTCCTCCTGGCAAAGAAGCTCTCTCTTTGTTTAGGCCAGTGGTTGTCTTTTGTTCAGGACAATGGCCTCTCCTCCAGGTTCTCTCCACTTCCTTCTTTTCAAAACAGTCCTTCCCCTCATAAATATGGGTTCAAATAGGTGTTTTTCTATTGGTAATTAGCTCAGCCCGGGCTGGGGGGGGTATGCCTTGGAGCCAAGGGAGCCTCTTGAAGCTTTTCACAAGGTAAGCCTACCCCCTCTGCCAGAAACGGCCCCTCCCCACACACACAAACCCCACACACTAATACAAATTGAGATTTTGTATTTCAAATTTTGCTTGTCCAAAACTATTCAGCTACACACATTTGCAGACAAAGTCATTGATTTATTAAGCATGAACGACCATCATATAGGAGGGAACGCACATAGACACCATAAAGGTTCCTAGGCTCCCATGCATAAAAATTTTCCAACACATCTTTGTGAAACAAGAGGAAGATTGTAATTAAAAGCTCCTGTCTGGATTTTGAAGGTTATATCATTGTCCAGGATTCTGGATACCTGCTTTCCCCACAGATTGGGTGTGCACAGCCAGGCTGTCCACAGGTACAGCAGACCTGCTGACTCTGTTGCCCACGTGCTCTGTGCTCTGCAGTTACACACATTTCATCCAAAACCACTGTGAAAACCACAGTCACTGTAAACAATTGCCTATTTAATCAGCCACCATTCCATCAAAGCAACAGGGTTACTCACACAGAGAAAGAAGTTCAGGGACAAAGAGGAGGCACAGCAACAAGAAGAACCCACAATCCATCATAGAACCATATAATAGTTTGGTTGGAAAAGACCATTGTGATCATCTAGTTCAACCATAAACCTAGCATTGCCAAGTTCACGACTAAACCATGTCCCTAAGCACCACATGTACATATTCTTTAAATACCTCTAGGGATGGTGACTCCACCACTTCCCTGGGCAGCCTGTTCCAATACTTAACAACCCTTTCAGTGAAGATTTTTTTTCCTAATATCCAACCTAAACCTCCCCTTGTGCAACTTAACGTCATTCCCTCTTGCCCTATCATTTGTTATTTGGGAGAAGAGACCAACACCCACCTCACTACAACCTCCTTTCAGGTAGTTGTAGAGTGCAATAAGGTCTCCCTTCAGCATTCTTTTCTCCAGACTAAACAATTCCAGTTCCCTCAGTCACTCCTCACAAGACTTGTTCTCCAGGCCCTTCACCAGCTTCGTTGTCCTTCTCTGGACACACTCCAGCACCTCCATGTGCTTCTTGTAGTGAAGGGCCCAGAACTGAACACAGCACTCAAGGTGCAGCCTCACCAGTGCTGAGTACAGGGGCACAATCACTTCCCTGCTCCTGCTGACCACACAGGCCAGGATGCCATTGGCTTTCTTGGCTACCTGGGCACACTGCTGGCTCATGTTCAGCTGGCTGTTGACCAACACCCCCAGGTCCTTTTCTGCCAGGCAGCTTTCCAGCAACTCGTCCCCAGGCCTGTAGCTTTGCATGGGTTTGTTGTGACCCAAGTGCAGGACACAGCATTTGGCCTTGTTAAACCTCATACAATTGGCCTCGGCCCATTGATCCAGCCTGTCCAGATCCCTCTGTAGAGCTCTAGATCAACACTCCCACCCAGCTTGGTACCATCTGCAAATTTACTGAGGGTGCACTCAA
>NW_010308692.1:0-3696 GCF_000700745.2 Antrostomus carolinensis
CAACAGCAGATGCTGGGGCCTGGCTGGGATGGCCGGAGACCTGCGGGGTGGTGGGAGCTGGGACCAGCCTTCCTGTGCCCTGTCCTGGCTGCATGATGGAGGGGGCTGCCGGCCCCTGTGGCACACCTCTGCTTCTCCTCTGGGGTCTGGACCGAGCTGTGGGAGTGGGAGAAGGATGGCTGCAGGGCCATGAGATGGGGCTGTGTCATTCAAAGCGGCGTCCCTGCCCCGCAGGGCGCTGTGTGTGGGGATGGACTCTGGGACTCAAGGAAAGGAGAAGTTCTCCTCTGGCTCATGGGCACGGAAGTGCAAGCCCAGAGCATGCTGGAGGTGGCCACCTCTGAAGATGGGGACAAAAGATAACTTGCAAGCTTGGCAGAGAGCGGGCCCATTTTCTTGTCTTGGGATGTCACAGGAAGAGCAGGTTGGGCTAAAGCTTCTCTTGGTTTTGTAGTCCAGCAGTGCAGCTGGGGCTTTGGTAGAAGGACACCCTGGGTCAGTGGGTGCTGTGCTGCCCTGGGCTGCTGGAAAGCGTGGGCGTTGGGCAGATCTCCGGGCAATCCTGATTCCTTGGGGGCTGCCATTTCTCCTTTCCCTCTGCTTCCCTAAAGAAAAGACTTCCCCAGGGGTTGAACAAAGGTGTCTTCTTCTGAGGAAAGCCTCACCCAGGGGTGAACATGTAAAACAAGCCTGGAGCCAGGGTGTGCTGAGGAGAGCAGGAGAGGCCAGGCATGACACTGTCTGCTCAGCATGCTCAGGGTGCTACACATCATGGGTTTGGGTTTCTTGTTCCAGCTTTATTAAAACAGAGCCATTTTCCCAAGAAGAGCTGCATCTCAGCCTGGCTTAGCAGCACCAGCAGCATAGCACTCTCAGGGTCCATCCTGATCTTTGCTGCACCCTTGGAGACTTCAGGACATAGATGGTCTGAACTACCAGTGAACAGATGAAGAGTTCACTGTCTTTGTCCATGGACTTAATAAGGGCTGTGACCAAAAGAAACAGAGCTGAGATGAACCACCATGTCTGCAGAGACCCCCAGGCATCCCCTTCTGACCCTGCCAGTCCCACCCACCTCTCGCCCTGGCCAGGAGAGAGCTGTTGTGGAGGAATGCCCCAAATGACCCTGATGTTTCCCTGCCCCTGAAGCGTTCCCCTGGAGTAGGGTAAAGCATGGCAGCACCCTGCCCAGGCTCTGTCCCCTGCCCAGGCTCTGTCCCGTGCCCCACCAGGCCAGCACAGCACTGCTTCTACTCACCGCTGATGATCTCAGACAGCTTCTCCCTGTTCTGTTCCCTCAGGGGTCGTGCAGCAAGCCCTGGGCACAGAGCGTTGTCAGAGCCCCGGCTCCCCAGCATGCAGCGGTGGGGACTGGGGCCAGGCTGCCCAAAGAGGGACCCAGGGGAATGTGACTCACCGATGAACCTGATGGCTGCCTCTTGCAAGGTGACCTGAGCATGCTTCAGGTATGGCAGGTTTTTTTCTTCAGCCCTTCTCCTGTCCTGCACCAGCTGGAGGGAGCACAAGGATATGGCCATGTCACAGTCCCTCTCCAGTTGGCCAGGCAGCCCTCGTCCAGCCTGGGACCTGGGGCTTGTCCTCACCAAGCACTCTCCAATCCTCCATATCTGCTGTGTCTGCACCAGGTGTTTGAGCTGTTTCCAGTTGAGAAGCTCAGCTGCAGCAAGGAGGGCTTCCCTGGAGACCTGCAGAGCAGCACAAGCTGGGAGATGGCACCACAGCCTGGGGAAGGAGACCTGGCGTCCCCCTCCTCCTGGCTTTGATCCTGGGGTGATCCTGCCCTTAGGAAGCTGGGACATGCCCTGGCCCAGATGTCTGGGGGTCTCTTCCCTGTGTCACTGCTTAGCTCTGAAATCTGTACCTTGGCCACGTTCTGCATTTCATCACTCATGTGAAAGAACAGGGGAAGCAGGGCCATTCGCACTTTGTTCTTCATCTCTCTCTTGTTCTTCCACACCACAGTCTTCATCAGGTCTTTGAAGAGGCCGATGGAGAGCTCTCTCAGGTGGCTGGAGCACTGGTAGGGAGAAGCACAGTGGGACTTGAGCCACAGGAGCTCTCTGGCCACGGTGAGCAGAAGCGACAGCACAGCTGATGTGAGGGGAGATGCTGCGGAAGCGGATTCTGCACACTGGAGTTGTGGGCAGACCTGCAGTGGTGGTGGAATGGCTCCGGGCTCGTGGAAGGCCACTCAGGAGATTTCCAGAACATCTGGTCCTGCCCCGCAGTGCAGCTGGGGGAGCCCTCGGGGCTCTGAGAGCAGCTCTCAGGGAGAAGCTGGGCTGGGCTGGGCTGCAGAACCCAGAAACCATCCCACAAGGGACCAGGGAAGAAAGGGAGGAGCAGCCCCTGCTGCGGGTGCTGCTGGCAGGGCTGGGCTGAGGGCAGCTGTCCTTGCTCAATGTCTGTCTGTGGGGCTCAGGCTGCCACATCAGCCTTACCTCGTCAAAGAGGGGCAGGAGCTTCTCTGCCAGCTCCACAGCGATGGGGCTGGCCTTCTTCTTATTCAGGTGGCGCATCACATTGCAGATGACCACTAGGGCCTTCCTCTTGAGCTCTTCATTGTCATCCTGCAGAAGCCCCATCAAGTCTGGCAGGAAGACCCGCATTTTCCTTGCCTGCATGAAAAAGAGCATTTCCATTTGGTGAAAAGGTCCATGGCCCAGAAAGCTGCCCTGGCAGCCACAGGCCCCACCACGGCAGGGAGGGCATTTGGAGCAGTTGCCCCCACTGCCTGAGTCCCAGCCAAGGCCAAGCCAGCGCCATCACCACTGCCCCAATACAGCTCCTCTTGACTACCCTGCTCACCATCTCAGCTCCCTCCGACAGCGTCATGAGGCCCCTCAGCACCAATGAGAGCATCACTGGGCTTGGATATGTCAGAAACCGGTAGGCTTTGTACATGGCAGAAAAATCCTCATCTTCCATACCAGCATATGTCAGCAGCTGAAAGAGACCCAGCAGTGAGTGACCAGCAGAGCTGGGGGGCTCCCACACAGCAGGTGAGGACAAGGGCACTGGGGCTTCTTCTGGTAGCTCACAGCAAAGCGATAGATGCAGCTGTTCTCTATGAAAGTGACAAAGAGCCTGTTGTCCTGGTTCGGGACTTGGAAGAGCAGCTCCTTGAAGATCTTCTTCAGTGTCTGGGGTGCAGAAAACATGGCCTCCCACATGGCCATGGCAGTGCTGTGAGGCAGAGCACGCTGTCAGCAGGGCTGCCTCAGCCACAGCAGCATGGCCTAGGACAGCCAGGCAGGACCCAGAGCCTGTCCCTCGCTTGGGATGGCCTGAGCAGCAGGAGAGGGCTGAGGTGGGGTTGCCCGTGGGGCTGGGAGGAGCATGGTGGTGGAGCTCTGGGCTGCCTTGGCCACCTTGGGCTGCTGTGGGACTGGCCTCTGCTCTCCTCTCTCCACTGGGAATGAGCCCTCATGGCTTTTGGGGACAGTACCTGTCTCCTGGTGGAGTGATCTTCAAAAGAGTCATGACTACCTCCCCAGGGCACCTGTTTGTCATCAGGAGAAGCAGGGATTCCATGCTCTGACGGGCTGGTGCCGTACTGATGCATTGCTGGTTGTGGTGGATGCACTCTGTGATCTTTGGCACCTGGGTGGAGGGGACACAGGTGAGGATGGTGCTGCCCCTGGAGTGCAGCCCTTTCCTCAGCTGCCCTTTCCC
>NW_010308692.1:3767-4741 GCF_000700745.2 Antrostomus carolinensis
GGCTAGGGGGGGTAAGGGCCGGGGCAGCCCAGCCACAGGCCACTTACATCTGCTAGCCAGACACTGGGGTCTTTCATGAGAATGTCCAGCATGTTTCTTGTCACCTGGATATCAAAGATACTAGAGTCTCTCATCGCCTCAATGGCCACAAGCACGATGTCTGTCTTCTCGGAGGGTTCAAGATATTTTCCAAAGGCCTATAGGGGGAAGAAAGGGAGTGAAGACACATCACACCGAGTGCCCTGATGGTGCTGCTTGGCTGGCCAGTGCGAGCAGCCCTGGTGAGAGATGGCTGGCAGTGATGGCAGCAGCACCCGCAGGAAAGCTGGCAGCAGAGGCTGCGGTCACTGCACAGGGGAGGATGAGAAGAGGGGGCTCCCAGGGTGAGGGAGGAAGGTTGGGCTCATGGACACAGTGCGCTGGCTCTACAGCAAAGCAGAGCTTGCTGGTGCCAGGAGGGTTGGAGCTGCTGCGGAGTGCAGCCCTTGCATCGTCCCTCCTCGGGGACAGCAGGAGCTCTCACCAGGGACAGTGGGGCCACACCAGCTCAGCTGATTCTGGATGTTTTTGCTCACACAAGTGCCCTGCTGATGCCACAGACAAGAGTCCCAGCAAGGGGGGGGGAGTTCATTACCATCATGAAGTCCCTGGTGCTGGGCGAGTTCAGCAAGGAGTTGGCCTCAGCTTCCCACCCCTCTGGGAGCTGGGCATTATCCATTGGCAGGGCTGCGCCTAACAAATGGGGCAAACACACACGAGTCGGTGAGACAGAGCAGCTTTGTCAGCAGGCGTAGCGAGTACGGAAAAGAGCTTTGCCCGAGGAACGGCGGAGGAGGGAGGTGATGACCCACAGTCAGGGGAGGACGTGGGGGACAGCAGAGTCATTCTGAAGGTGACCTGCCTCCCATGTGTATATGGAAACACTCCCGGCCTGGGAAACTGAGAGGACCTAGAGCTCTGCAGGCGGTGCCACA
>NW_010308693.1:0-8160 GCF_000700745.2 Antrostomus carolinensis
TTTTTATTAATTTATTGTTGTTCTGAGAATTCAGGGCAGTCCCAACAAGATGTTGCTCTGATAAGTTAATATGATAAGAAATAAAAAAACAGTCCACAAGCAACGCTTAACTGGTGTTATTCCTGTAGAAGTTGCTGAACTGTATTTAAAGACAGAGCATCGTGTTATGTGCTCTGAACCACCCTCAGCAAGGTAAATCTCTCTTCCTGGACTGTATAAGGGCCTTAGAGTGACCAGCCATCGAACACAGCTGATTTTTAGGTAGCTAATGGTGAGGTTTCTGAATATTCCAGGGTTATTGTCCTTATCAGTCTATATTTTCCTATCTTTGCAAGGATTAAGATATTTTATAGTCTCTTGCAAGTTGTTCAGCACTTAGCACACTGTTCTCCTTTCTGTCCCTGTATTTCTGCAGTCACTTGTTTTACCCCATGGAATTGTTCTAGCCTTTCCTTTGCTGTGCTGTCAGCACATTTATCCTCTATTTCCCTGTCTCCAGCTTTACAGAAGGCGTTGGCTGGGAAGCCTTTGCTGCCTTCAGAAGCTGGAGAGTCTTTGTCATCCTCCAACACAAGGTGGAAGTTAAACAATGCAGACAAGTACTGCAAGCTCTGTTGTGCCCCCTTTGACAATCCCCTCACGGCTCAGCAGCATTATGATGGTAAGAAACACAGAAGAAATGAAGTGCGGAAAAAGATATTGGAGGAGCTCGGAGACATAGCTCTCCCTGCAGAAACCACAAATGGTAAGCAGAACAGAGCACATGTTACAATCATAAAATCACAGAATGGTCTGGGTTGGAGGGACCTTAAAGATCATCTAGTTCCAACCCCCCTGCTGTCAGCAGGGACACCTTCCACTAGACCAGGTTGCTCAAAGCCTCATCTAACCTGGCCTTAAACACTTCCAGGTAGGAGCATCCACAACTTCTCTGGGCAACCTGTTCCAGTATCTGACCGCCCTCACAGCAAAGAATTTCTTCCTAATATCTAATCTAAACCTCCCCTCTTTCAGCTTAAAGCCATCACCCCTTGTTCTCTGAGTGTAGCTTGAGCGCTCAGTTCTGATGTGTTCAAGGGACTGCTCTGGTGTGTGCAAGGACATGATAGTCTTCTCCTGTGTTAGAGGACAAGTTCATTTCTTCCTTTCTGTTTGGTCTGTGAGCTGCTAAAGTTCTGTGTCTTCCAGCTTTAGGTTGGAAAATATTTCTTATTGACTTGGAGACCCAAACCCAGTCCTCACAAAACTCTGCAGTCAAATTCAAAGGATCATAGGAAATAGACCAGTCCCCTAAGTCCAAGGCCAGGGATCAGTTGTATCTGTGTCATTCTTAACATCTTCATCCACCTTGTTCTTAAAAACCATCTGTGCTGCAAACTCTACAACCTCCATAAGGAACATCTCCCAGGACTTCCTGATCTTTACCTTCTCTATCTTAAAACCTTCTAGTGACACTGAACTCAGTACTCTCTGACCACAGTGTATTTCTTCCCTGTGCACAGAACAAGAAGCAGACACAAGAATTGAATCATTTGTTTCCTTTTTGTCGCATTCTTTCAATAATTGAAAACTGGTGTCATGTCTTCCCTTAATCTTTTATTCATGCAATGGGTTGTTATAACTATTTCTATCTTCCCACATAAGGAAATTTGTTTCCTAAATAGTCCTTGTTCCCTACCCTCCCATCAGGATTGTCTCCAGCTCAAGCACTGTGTATAAAGCCAAGGCCCTGTTGCTGTGCAACTTACGTTAATATTGAGGGGACATCATCTAGTCCTGTGCAACAGAACTGTCACTCCTTTCTTTAGTAAGGGATTAAAAATCCTGCCTGATAATCAAAAGTCATTGTTAGTGTAAAATAGCTCTCACTAAGTCATGTAAACAAAACAATACATTTTGATGTGAAGCAATAGCCCATTGGAATTAATCCTGCTAATGGATGAAGCTCTTGGGTTTGCATGGGGAAAAAGGTTACTCACTGGTTTCAGAATACTTAGGTGTATGGATGACACAGCTTGTTAGGAGAGGAGGAAATGACAGCCTAGAAAACACAAGGATTTTTCCTCATCTGACCTTGCCTTATATTTGCCTGGGGCTGTGTGTACCGTATTCATAGTGCACTGTATTAACAATTCCCTCAGCATCGTTGCAGGGTTGAACCAACGCTGCATGAACATTTGAGTAGATAATGTTTAGTCTGATCTTTTAATTAAATCTGGACTGACTGGATTGGTATATGTTGGTGCTTGCTTTGGGTCATAGAATCATAGAATGGTTAGGATTGGAAGGGACCTTCAAGCTCATCCAGTTCCAACCCCCCTGCCATCAGCAGGGACACCTTCCACTAGACCAGGTTGCTCAAAACCTCATCCAGCCTGGCCTTAAACTCTTCCAGGGAGGGGGCATCTACAACTTCCTTGGGCAACCTGTTCCAGTGTCTGACCACCCTCACAGCAAAGAACTTCTTCCTAATATCTAATCTAAACCTCCCCTCTTTCAGTTTAAAACCATTTCCCCTTGTTCTGTCATTAACTGCCCTTATGAAAAGTCCCTCCCCAGCTTTCTTGTAGCCCCTTCAGGTACTGGGAGGCCGCTATAAGATCGCCCCGGAGCCTTCTCTTTTTCAGGCTGAACAGCCCCAACTCTCTCAGCCTGTCTTCATAGGAGAGGTGCTCCAAGTATCTACAAAAGTATTTAATTTTCCAGTACAGTTCATTCTCATCAGCAGGTGACAAGAGTTTACTGGAATTATCTTGGATTCCTTCAGTCATCAGAAATACTCTTTGTTAATGTTTAAACCATGGTTACACTGCACCTCACCAGCTCCCTTCATAAGTATTCTTCTAGTGTAAAATTGCAGTGGAGACCTTATATCTGTCTATAAACATTGTTCATGGGAACATTATGTTAGGACTCTTGCATGGGATGGGATCATGATGTGCTTTGAGTTTTGCCTTTCATTTTTAGTCTCACTAACCTACAGGCTCCTTCTTTTCAGCTGTTGGGGTTGGTTATTACTTGTGCTCTCTATGTAACGTCACGATTACATCTATAGAAACGTACCTGTCCCACGTGCAAGGGAATAGGCACCGGATTAAGTAAGTCAATAAGTCTTTTGTTGTTATTCCTCTCTAGTTTGTATTTCCAAACTTTTTAATTAGCCCTGTTGTCTGCAGTTAAGTGTCTTTGACTAGCTTTGGGGTTTTTGGTTTGGTTTGGGTTTTTTTTTTTTGTTGTTTGGTTTATTGGTTCGAAAGGGCACTGTCCATTTAAACATCATAGTTGTGACTGAAATTCAGTCTGAGTTCCCACAGTTGCATCTTCAATGACAAGCCACATGGGAAAGATCCTGAAACCTGTACAGTTTTTCCACTTACTTTGCTGTGTGAGGAGAGCAGCACCTGTTTTGTGCTGCTCAGCATCCTCAGAGCACCATCTAGAAGGAAATGGTCTGAATTTAAAGATCCCTACTGGCAGGGCAAGGACCTTAATCCCCAAAAACGCCAAGTCTTCATCAATTGTGTTGCTTTCAGGATTCATCAGCATGCATTCTACATTTGACATAAGATCATTTACGGGGCAGATGACAGCTCTTGTACTTTCCCTTTTACCCAGAAGAGGGCTTGTAGACTTTGTTAGTTGCAGAATGGGTATTGTGGTTTAAGATGTACTTTTTAGAGGTTGCTGTGCAAGTAAGTTAAATATCAAAATTGCTTACGTGTTAGACATTTTGATAAGACATATTTTAAGTGAAGGCACAGTAATTATATAACCATAAGAGGCTGATATAGAACTGATATGATTTTTAAATGGTTGTTTAGTCAACAGAATTAGAGTCCACAAAAGCAGGAGGGTAGGGAACTATAGTTTAAACTATATCTATAGTTTAACAAAATGAATATGTAAAGCTGGTGAATTAGGGCAGAACAAGATACATTTAAGGGATGGGTCTTCAGAGCTGCCCTTCCCACAGGGGATATTGTAATCTAACCACTCTATCTTCAAGCCTGAGGAAAGGGAAAGTAGAATATAAACTGATAGGTAGTTTTGCTTTGGAAGCACATTTATCTTGTTTGGGGTTTTTGGCAATCCAGGTTGGTTTTGTTTCTGCTGTGGAGTCACACAGTTTGCCTGAAATAACTATACTGTAACTGTTCAACAGAATGAATCTCATTTAAAAAAAAAATTAAAAAAAATCAGTAACTTTATTACTTGATAGTCAGTATATAAATTGCTTCTTATCTGCAGCTAATTGGAGTTTAGTTAATGAGAGAGAACCTTAAATTTTCTTTTTAAAAAGTAGTTTTAAAAACGTATGCAGTCATTTTAATAGAATCTTATTCTTGCAGTATCCTAGGTCACAAGAAAGTCATTTGGTCTTCATGAAGTCATTCCAGATTTCCAGTTTTTAGAAAGACTAGAATCTGTTCCATGTAACTTCAGCTTTACAGATATAATCATGTCTAGCAGAGTCCATATCGTAGTTATACAGAACAACACACTTGAAATATGTTCTTTTTCTAGTTCTGGAAATATGACTTGGAGATATGACTTTTTTTTAACTCAACAGATGCTAAACAAATTGGTCAGTATTAATAACTAAGACTTTCTATCCAATTTATGCAGAGAAAGAGAGCTTCTCAATCTCACAAAGAAATCAAAGAAAACATACAACTCCTGTCAAGATGAATTCACAGATGACATTGAAGTTCTGGAAGCTGGAGATCTAGAACCAAGAAGGTATTTAGGAAAAGCAGAAGAGAAAGAGTTTCAAGATGAAAACATTGAAGGAGGAAGTGATCTTGGTGAGGTTACATCTTCAAACTTTAAGTGTGGACAAGGCCAGCACTTCAGCATTTTCTCAGAGACCCAGTCACCTACAAATTCTGGGGAAAATAGTTTGCCAAGCTGGCCATCAGCTTCTGAGCATGCACTAGAAAAGACACCTAATTATCACTATCACAAGGGATACTATAAAGAAGAGGAAGAAAAGCAGGGGTCTGAGGTGGCCACTGTTAGAGATCAGAGCTTCAGCCCATTGGTTGCAGAATCTGAAGACTCTTACGAACTTGTTGGAACTTCTACCAGCTCCTATGGAAAAGAACAGAAATTTCAGATTAAAAAAATTGAGGAGGAAAAATACATCATTGAAGAGCTGAAGTATGAGAAAGAAGCTACAAAGCAGAAAAGAAAGAAAAGCAGTGAAGGTGCAGATTTTGGAAAAGAAAGTGAGAAGAAAAAGAGAATTAAAGTTGAGATAGACTTGGTAAATGAGAAGAAATCAAGACCTTTTAAAGACAAAAGACTTAAAGAAAACCCAGCTGAGAAAGAGAGCAAAAAGGATAAAAAGAAGCCACAGATACCTATCAAAAGAGAAGAGGAGCTTCTTTGGGATGAGTCTGTCTTGGGATATTGGTAAAGATTTTGCTCAGCTTTAAGAAGTTGGTTGTGTTTGTGTGCTCACTTAACCATTTGGTACTATACTATGAGTTTGTTTTGGTTTTTTAATGCAAAGTTTTTGTTCCCATCTGGAAGACAGAAAAAGCCTATCTTCTGAAGTTTTGGGGCATTAGAGAGGCATCAATTTTTGATCATCTTGTACATACAGTAGCCGTTGCAGTGTTGTGAGTTTAAAGTCTGTAATCTCTTCTAGAATACACACAAATGAGAGTCAGTAGCTTACAGAATGCTGTTGGAATTTCACCAAAATCTATAGCTTCTTTCTGATATTAATGTTGCCTACTGTTGAGGTTTCAGTTTTTCTAGGAAAGTACATAAACTTGTAAGATAAATAAGAGCACTACAGTGTTCCCAGCCGTGTCTGTAACAGTTTCTCTGACAAATTTAAAGTGACAATGTGAAAGGCTTTTGATTCTAGACTTTATTTGCTGTTGGGTGTTTTGGTTTTGGTTTGGATTCTTTTTGTCACCTAGTTCTGAGTGGAAAATTAGTCTATTAAACATGCAACTGGTTGTCTGATATACATTGTCTAGTATGTTTTTTCTCACTGTAATCTTGATTATTTTTTTTTTTCAGTTTAATTTAGGAAACACAGAAAAGGTGCAATATGCAAAATTAATGAGGCTACTTTCTGCTTCATTCACTCAAAGTAATTCCAGAAGGAATGTTAGAATGAAGCTAGATTTGTGATCCGAACAATACCCTGAAAAATCAGTAACAGCTTTGTATTTCCATTTTAAATGTTGTGTCACCAGACCTTCATTCACAATATGGATTTACGTTATGGTGGCATGAGCACTGATGTCATACATGTGTGCAATTAATTGAGAAACATCTAAGGTGGGATTCAAGCTCTTGTGTTGCTCCCAGGAATCTCAGATGAGACTTTCAGTGAGCCATGGACACTGGAAACACATCAGTCTCTACAGGGCCTGGAGCAGGCAGTCTGCCCAGGAGGAAAAGAAGAGTTGTGATGTCTGCCTGCGCTGTGCACACCTGGGGTTGTGTGGAGGATTTTTGTGTGATTTCTTACTGAAAGCTGCTGGATTGAGTAAATACACTTAAGTTCTGAAAAGTAATAATTTAAAAACAATTTCTTAAGACACCATTTATCATAGAATCATAGAATGTTGTGTTGGAAGGGACCCAGAAGGATCATTGAGTCCAACTTCTGTCCCTGCATAGGACAATCCCAAGATTCAGACCAAGTGTCTGAGGGCACATGGTGGCCAGATGCTTCTGGAACATTGTCAGGCTTGGTGCCATGACCACCTCCCTGGGGAGCCTGTTCCAGTGCTCCACCACCCTCTGCCTCAAGAACCTTTTCCTCATGGCCAACCTCACCCTCCCCCAGCACATCTTCCTGACATTTCCCCTGGTCCTGTCATTGGTCACCAGAGAGGAGATCAGCGCCTGCCCCTCCTCTTCCCCTCGTGAGGAAGTTATAGACCATGATGAGATCTCCTCTCAGTTTCCTCTTCTCCAGGCTGAATAATCCAAGCGACTTCCTCCTCTCCTCATACCCTTCCCCTCTAAACCCTTCACCAATTTTGTGGCCTCCTCTGGACACTCTCCAGTAGCTTTATATCCTTTTTATACACCATGGTGTATCTCTCTTATTGCCTTCAGGTTGCAAGAAAGCTTTTTCTGAGCCTTGATGTGGGATCTGACAACCATCAGGCTGTTGGTTTGCACCACTCAGACTGCGCTTTTCACCGAGTTAGTCTGTTTGTAGAGGCACCTGTGCTGAGCTGCTGCTCTTGGTGAATCTGCCCAACTGAAACTTTCTGTTGTGGGTTCTTGTGGTGTGGGATGGAGTAGAGACCAAGTCCCTCAAGCCTTGAATTCTGTCTCATTTGTCTTAAGTTTTAGTTTTGCCGGTATAAGAAGTAGGTTGAAAAGCCCTGAAAATAATGTGTTCTGCCTTATTTTTTGAGGGTTTATGTTTTGTGGTTGATTGCAATCTTGGATTTAGTTTTTTTTCCAAAAAATGCTGATAAAGTTATAAATTGGAGTAGTTAGTATGTGAGCCATCAAATAACTTAGTCCATCTAGGAGAAAAGCTTAACTAGATAGATGTACAACGAAACAAAATCAAGAAGGAACATATAGGTTCCAATAACAATCCTGGGGTTGTTTGGTCTGGAGAAAAGAGGGCTGAGGGGAGGGCTTATTGCTCTCTAGAACTACCTGAAGGGAGGTTGTAGAGAGGTGGGTGTTGGTCTCTTCTACCAGGCAACCAGTGACAGAATGAGAAGAAATGGCTACAAGTTGCACCAGGGGAGGTTTAGGTTGGATATTAGGAAAAATTTCTTCACAGAAAGGGTGGTCAAACACTGGAACATGCTGCCCAGGGAAGTGGTGGAGTCCCCATCCCTGGAGGTATTTAAAAGATGGGTAGATGAGGTGCTTTGGGACATGGTTTAGAGATGAGGCTGATAGTGATAGGTTAATGGTTGAATGATCTTAAAGGTCTTTTCCAACCACTGTTGATTCTATAATTCTATGATTCATTGGTCAGACCTGAACCTGAGGCTCCTGTGGGGATTCAGCTTTAAGTTCAAAGTGTACATAGGGTCCCTGTTCTGGTCCCCTCTCCTAATGTCCCCTGGTCTTTGTTTCAGGGTAACTCCTCTGCTTTCTTCAGGGCTCTTCTTCATCGCTCAGGAGTTACATGCCTTTCTGGATCTTTCCAAGGGC
>NW_010308693.1:8170-15646 GCF_000700745.2 Antrostomus carolinensis
TTTCCCTGGCTTTCTGTTAATAACTGCTTTTCTCATTATTTATTTGGGAAGAGAAGGGATTCAATCACAACTTCTGCTAACTGATGATGACAGTTGTGAGTGGCTGTAATTTGCTAGCTGCAGGCTGCTTACATTGTCCTGCAGTGTGACTGGGGAGGATTTTCAGCTCTCTCTCACTTATATGTACTCTTTACTGTGAGAATAATGTGGGCAGCACTGCAGCTTGTCTCCCATACAAGACAAACAGTGACTTTCTCTCCTCCCAGGACACTTAGTTTAGCAAACCTTGGGGCATTGTAAGAGCTCTTTGATACGTCTGCCATTCTGTCAGATAAAGCTGTACAAATACAGCTGGTGTCTTTCATAATTATTAGTAGGAAACCTCACTCCAGATATGGTCACGTCTGTCTCCTTTCCTTAGGAAGTCAGTCTAAGAAAACAATTAGACCCCCAGCAGACGTAAAGGCCATGATGTTGTACTGCACTTGCACACAAGGAACAGATTGATTGAAGGGAAGTAAGTGCTGATTTACTTGCTTTTGAAATAAGAGCTGCACTTTTGAAAGTCAGGAGGAGGATACTAACAGCTCTGAAAATAAGGTAAAAGCATGAGTTGGCAGAACAGGGAAATATTTTTGGTTATGTTTTTTTTCAGTGATTATTCATAAATCTGTACTTGAACTCCACACCCTCCTCGCCCACCCGCTTCAAAGTGGTTGTACAAACTATGTAGAATAGCTCTAAACAAAGTTTCTTGGTATCAAACATGAAAAATTCAGATCCCAAAACAAGTCTTCTTGCCACATTTTGCTTTAACAGTGATTAATTTATGATGTAAATGCTGTGAATGAGACATAGCAGATTCTCGTGTAGCAGAAGTAACTTACAGCTCTAATTAAGATAAGTGAGATCCAGTTTTTAAGGTCACGAATAACAATTGTTTGTGTGTTTCCCAATTGCCTTGTTCCCAGCCTTTTACATTTGTGCCAATAGTTGTCTGCGTGCTAGATATTTTAAAATACTGGGCACAAAGATTGATGACTTTATTTACTTTTTACAGTAAATAGGTCTCTTTTAACTTCTTAGTAACAAAGGAATCCACACTGTTTGTAGTGAAAACTGCTCATCTGTTCCTCCCATTAAAACTACCAAAGCATTACAGTTTTGATTTGAGAACAAATTAAATCACAGATCTTTCTGTCACATCCAAGCAGACAGACTTGCAGATCTGCCTGGAGACCCCTTGGAGTCACTGGTGGTTTATGCAGGTACGAGGGTTCCTCTGTGAAGGCCCAACAGCACTAGATTTGATCTGTCTCCTCTTTCAGTAACCCTGTGTGCTGCTTGGCTTTGTGAAAGAGCTACTGTGTATGAAAAAGGCAAGTTCAAACTGCGTACATGTAGCTGAGCACAGAAACAAGGTTAAAACTGCTGTTTAAAGCTGGGCTTAAGTGGAGATTCCTCCATTTCAATTTTGGCTCTTTCCATAGTTCACCAGATCACCCGGATCATGTACTGGGTTCTTCCAGGACCTCTTTTTGTCATCTACACATGGTGCAGAAGGGCGCTCTGGCAGTTATATCCTGCCCACGATCTGTCCCTGAAGCAAACTGCTGCTGCCAGTTTCTCCTCCTTTCTGCTGAAGGTCACCATCCCTGGGACATCCTTGTGTCCCTGCATCCGCTGTTCCCATTCACTGGCAAACAGATCAGCTTAAACTCTCTGCAAGGGCAGCTGACATGAGAGGGAGGCAAGGCCACCCTTCAGCTGGAGCAGGAATACCAAGAAATGCCTGAAAACATTGGAGCTGTTTGCTCAATGGACATGTAAGAGAGCCGAGATGCTCACCTCTGAAAGCAGCTGTCGTCTCCAGTGTCCTGAGAAAAGCAGCCGGAATGTGCTGTTCTGCAAACTACTGTCACTTGTTTATAGTTTTTTTTCCTTTTTATGACTTTTTATACTTTGGTTTCATGACCAGCTGCAGTACGTGAAGAACCTGTAGTGAGATCGTAGTGTGAGGTCAGTCTGAGAAAGGCCGCAACTGAGACAGGACATCTCTTTCTGCCTCCTGTGAAGTGAGCAATACGCTGTTTTCACGGTGGAGGGTTCTCATTTGAAATCTTGCAATAAAAGGGAGAACCGCTGAAGGCACCTTGCATGCCCTGCACTCGGGCTGTGGTTTCAGTGAGGCACACAGGGAACGCTGACACCTGGCAAGTTAACCCTGTGAGACACATCCTCGCCATACCTACCCTGCTAACTTGTCCAAGAATATTTCTGTAAAGATTGAGAGGCATTCAACTGAAATCAGCATAAATCACCTGAATGCAACACCCTGAGCTGCATCTCAGATTTGCCATCTACCTGTGGAACTGGATTACAGTGTAGAGCAGTTGTTTGAGCTAGTTAGAGAATTATTACAGAGGTTTAATTAAATTAAGGTGGGTTTTTTTCATTAGAGAGCTCTTGGCCAGCGCTGCCATCCAACAACACAGAAGCTTAATGGCTGTGTTTATCAGCCAGAACAGCAAGATGAAAGCACTAGGGTGAGGACTGGGAGATTTGGATTCTCTTTCCAATCTTTCCACAAGCTTCTCATGTGATTTACAACTACCGGGAATGAGGTGCCAGATGAGCTCTTCCAGCTGCAGCTTTTTAAACCTTAACATGTTACAGCTTCTAGTTCTGCTTCACATCCACTGGTGGAAATGACCTGAGGGAGGAGGTTGCAGCCTTGTCAGATCTGCTGGTGTCTTTCCAGCTGTACCTGTTTCCTATCCTGTTTATATTTTTCAGAGTGAGGTGGTGAGCAGCTTGGCACAGTGTCTTTTTAACCCTGACCAGCTGTAGCAGTTCTTGACTCTACCCCTAAACTGGTGATGAATGCAGGTATCACAAAAATGGGTCACAAAAAGAAAATAAATAGGAAACCATAAATAGGTACTTTCTCTGGGAAAGCTTTGGGAGAAGAGCAACAGTGTTCCTCATCTCCAAATAAGCTACTGTCCTTTATTTCAAAGAGCTCAATTTGCAGTTGAAAGCAATGATGTGCTAATTCAACCAGTTATTTCTGGCAGAGCAGAGGTTTGGGAATTGATTCCTATTGAAATTTTAAGCTTAAAATTGTGTTTTGATTTCAGAGAGCGACAGCAAAATGCCTGTCCAGCTGTGCTCCGAGGTGTGCGCTGGCAATCACTCCTACTCCAGGAAGTAAGGCTGGGGCACAGCCCTAAATCTCAATTTCCACGAGTGACTGACATTTCCACAAATCTTGAAGAGCTGCAGGAGCCTTCCTTGCACACTGTGCGGAGTACCCCTTGTATCACAGTTGGGCTTCATGGTAGGATTGATATTCAACAACACCAGGCAAAACAGAGGGCTGGAGCACCTCTCCTATGAAGACAGGCTGAAAGAGTTGGGGCTGTTCAGCCTGGAGAAGAGAAGGCTCTGGGGAGATCTTATAGCGGCCTCCCAGTACCTGAAGGGGGCCTACAAGAAAGGTGGGGAGGGACTTTTCATAAGGACAGTTAATGACAAAACAAGGGGAAATGGGTTTAAGCTGAAAGAGGGGAGGTTTAGATTAGATATTAGGAAGAAGTTCTTCACTGTGAGGGTGGTCAGACACTGGAACAGGTTGCCCAGAGAAGCTGTGGCTGCCCCCTCCCTGGAAGTGTTTAAGGCCAGGCTGGATGAGGCTTTGAGCAACCTGGTCTAGTGGAAGGTGTCCCTGCTGATGGCAGGGGGGTTGGAACTGGATGAGCTTTAAGGTCCCTTCCAACCCAAACCATTCTATGAAAACCAGAGACCCTCAGGTCACAGACCTTTCCTTCTTGCATTGACAGGCTCAGGTCCTTGCTGTTTCTCTACTTAAGACATGAAAGTTTGAAATAAAACCAGAATCTCAGTGGGGGGAAATGTGAAAGAAGTGGTACAGTGTAATTTTTTTTTTTTCTTCTCTGAGCTGTGGTGAAAACTGAAAATCTCTCTGGGTGGGAGGAAGGGGTGAGTTAAAAGAAACCTTTAAAATGAAGTAGGATTTCTTAGAATTAACATTGAAACTGTTCACAATAATGTTCTGAGTACGAACCTAACAACCAGTTGAAATAAAAGTTCTTTTCTCCAAAGCCAGGTGTTTCCAAATCATCTGCATTATAAAGTCAAGCTCCACGAGCTGAACCACAGTTATCAATAATATCACGCTGTGTGAGAATTACATTACCAGTGATGACAGGATCACAGAATGGTGGAGGTTGGAAGGGACCTCAGGAGATCATCCAGTCCAACCCCCCTGACAAAGCAGGAACAGCTAGAGTAGGTTGCACAGGATCCTGTCCAGGTGGGTTTTGAATCTCTCCAAAGAAGGAGACTCCATGACCTGTCCCAGTGCTCCGACACCCTCACAGGAAAGAAGTTTTTCCTCATATTTAAGCAGAACCTCCTGTGTTCCAGCTTGTGCCCATTGCCCCTTGTCCTATCACTGGCCACCATTGAAAAGAGCCTGGCTCCATCCTCTTGATACCTGCCCATTCATAGAATCATAGAATGGTTTGTGTTGGAAGGGACTCTCAAAGTTCATCTAGTCCAACCCCACTGCACTGAGCAGGGACATCTTTACTAGAGCAGGTTGCTCAGAGCTCCATCCAACCTGACCTTGAATATCTCCAAGGATGGGGCCTCCACTACCCATCCTTGGTTTACCAAGGTTTAGTGGTTTACCTCCACTACCTCTCTGGGTAACCTGTTCCAATGATCCACCACCCTCATATTGAAGAACTTTTTCCTAATATCCAACCCAAATCTACCCTTTTCTAGTTTAAAACCATGACCCCTCATCCTATGGCTGCATGCCCCTGTGAACAACTCTTTATAAGTACCTTCAGGTATTTATAAGCATTGGTAGGGTCCCCTCTCAGTGTTCTCCAGGCTGAAGAGTCCCAGCTCTCTCAGTCTTTCCGCATAAGGCAGATGCTCTAGCCCCTTAATCATCTTTGTGGCCTCTGCTGGACTCTCTCCAGAAGTTCCTTGTCTTTCTTGAACTGAGGAGGCCAGAACTGGACAAAGTACTCCAGATGCAGGCTCACTTGGGTGCAGTAGAGGGTGAGAGCTTCCTTTGACCTGCTGGCCACGCGTTTCTGGATGCATTGGCCTTCTTGGCCACAAGGACACACTGTTGGCTCATGGTCAACTGGTCATCCACCAATACTTCCAAGTCCTTCTCCGCAGGGCTGCCTTCCAGCAGGTCGACCCCCAACCTGTACTTGTACCTGGGGCTATTCCTCCCCAGCTGCAGGACTCTACACTTGCCTTGGTTGATCTTCATCAGGTTCCTTTCCACTCAGCTCTCCAACCTGTCCAGGTCTCGCTAAGTGGCAGCACAGCATTCTGGTGTATCAGCCATTCTTCCCAGTTTTGTAGCATCAGCAAACTTGCTGAGGGGACGCTCTGTCCCTTCTTCCAGGTCATTGATCAATATGATACCTCTTGCTCGTTGCGAATTTTTTTCCCTCAAAAATGTTTCTTTTGGAACTGCACTAAACCAGTCTCTGTTGATGCTGTTTCTGAGCCACAAAACCATCGCTTTTGTAGTCAGCAGAAATGATGATTTCTGTTTCTCTTCTCTCCCACTGATATGTCAAAGGTAAATGACACAGTGAAGTACCAGGGTGTATATAGAGGTTCTCCTCAAGGGTCTGAAGTCTGTCTCCTTACATTCACTTGACTTCATCTGCAAAGGAAGCCCATGTCTCCAGAGCACAATGGGAGAAGTTGTGAGATTTTCTGCATCGTCTTCTTCTTTCCTACCTGCCTTCAACCTTTCTCACATCCATCTCTTGTGCTTAAAAACAATAACATAAAATAAATCACTCTACCTTGCTCAGCTTCACTCCCTCTCTCGCTTTGCACTCCCCATGTTACTGCAACCCCAGGAAGCAGATTGGTCTCTGGTCAAATGAGTCACCCGGGCAAGGTGTTGTGTGACCACTGAAATGTGAGACTTCTCAGCAGCTTGCAAGATTTAGCTCTTTTGCCCACTTCTTAAAGGTCAGAAGTCTTGGTGCTGTAGCTTCATGCAAGTCCAAATCAAGGGAGCGTGCAGAATGCACTCAGCTCACGTGGTTTTTTTCTCAGACAGCACCTGAATTTGCCTTCAGCAGCAGCATCTGTGCCTGCACCAAGGTTCCTTGGCCAAGTAGCTCATGTCAGTGGTGCCCATGGTGCAGAAGCCTCAGGACCCCTTGGGAAGGCACCTTTTGCACCAGTATTGCATGTAGCATTCAACCTTGAATGTGCATCAGCCATTCCTTCACACGTGAGCTCCTTCCCTGCTCCACACTCTCATGCTCAGGGTGGAAGAGGATGCATGGGAAGCTGATGTGAAATCAAGACCATGATAGCAGAGTTACACCCTACAACACAACATCAGACACAAAACCTGCCCCATCAGCTTTATATAGTCTGGGACCCTCGGTGAATGGTCATTGCTGGCATTTGTGGCTGTTCAAGCGCTTACAGATCTGTGATGAAAACTCTGGAGATGGGTGTCTCTTCCCTGCCAAGTTATTTCATGTCATTCTGTGAGGGTATCTACTCACAGCCTAAGCAAGCTGATGTACTCATTTCCTTAGAATTGCCCTCAAAATGAGAGGATTGTATGGAAGTGGCTTTGTTTTTAAAAAACTCTTCTCAAGTCTGATGGAGAAGGTGATGCCAGCTGCTTCGCTGCCCGCTTCTGGTTTGTTTACATCTCTCTCATTCTTTTTTCGAGCTCAGCAAATGAAGAAATCAGACCACACACACCAGCCGAGCTCGTTGAGGAGCTCTGGTGTGCAGACCCCGGCGCTGTGCCTGCGGTGAAGGTGTTGTGTCACCCAGCCTGAGCAGAGCCGGCACGCTGCCTGCCATGCAGCTGCAAACAGGGGGGCTCGGCGAGAGCGGGGTACGTGCACTGCACATCTTGCCTTTCATCTTTCTGCTCTGAGCTCAAAACAGCAACAAGCACCAGTTGGTGAAGAAAAGGAGGTTGAGACAACACCCCAAGCTGGTGTCCATCTCAACTTCCACTGTGTAGCCTAATCTGCTCTCCAACGCTCGTCTCATAGCTAACGTCATCTTTCGTAATGATTTCACTGCTCCGCGTTAGCCCTGGCAACTAATGAGGTTATCGGTCAGGTTTATGACCAAGCATGAAGGAAGTGAGGACAGACATACCACCACTGTTGTGGCAGTACTTTCTTGTTCATTGGTGGGTGTACTGTTGAGGCAAATAGGTCTTTGGGGTTTTTCTTTTTTTAGCAGTGTTTTACAGGGTATTCTGTTTTATAGAACCATAGAATCATTAAGGTTGGAAAAGCCCTCTAGGATCATCAAGTCCAACCATCAACCCAACATGACCATGCCCACTAAACCATGTTCTGAAGTGCCACGTCTACGTGTTTTTGGAATACCTCCAAGGATGGTGACTCCACCACTTCCCTG
>NW_010308693.1:16260-18960 GCF_000700745.2 Antrostomus carolinensis
GGAACCTGCTTTGTCAGGGGGGTTGGACTGGATGATCTCCTGAGGTCCCTTCCAACCCCCACCATTCTGTGATTCTGTGATCTTGCATTTGTAGACTATCAAAACACAAAGTCCTTCAACTTCCCACGATTAAATGAAAACATTAGTATGTTCTCAGTGTTTCTCTCATAACAAATCCCAGCTGAAACCAAAACACAACACTGTTCTAGCTACTACAAAGAAACCCAACTCTGTCCCAGCTAAAAAGCAGGGCACTGTGACCCTTGTCCACTGGTAAAACTTCTGAAAGCAGCAGGAGGGACAAGGGCATTTTGATTGCCCCATGCTATAGAAAGCTTAATTCTTAATTACACTGTCTTGTGTTAGCTTTGCCAAATTCATCAGACGTGCCAATGGCCAATGACTGATCTCTTTCAAAACTGGAAATTGGTTCTATGGTGCTTCGTTTTTCAAGAAAATGAGTGAACCCCTAAGAATTCCCTGCATTTCCCTCTGCGGGATACAGCTACAGTCATTTCACCACTCCCAAGAGTAAACTAACTCCCTGCTGAGTTATTCATGGCCCCGTCTCAGTCAGTCTGATGTACATCTGATCACTTCCTGAGTCTGCTGAGGAACAAATCAAGCATCTCCCTTCACGCTGAGTGCTGGCACGTCACAGAATTTCTCTGGGACTCTACAAAGCAGAAAAAAATCAACACAAGCCAGAATCTGTCCCACATCCCAGATGAGATCAAATCAACTGTCCTCATTGTGCCTCTGAGCCCTGATACAATTTCTTTCACCTCCTAAAACTCATTCCTTCCATCCTGCCCATCCATCATGATCACTCAGGATATAGCACGCTGCCCTACATCAACATCTCATCGTATCCCTCTCTCCCTGGGGCTTTCTCGCTCTTCCCTTCTGACTGCTCTGCTATACTGAGTCATGTCTACAGTAACTGTACAGACTGTAAGTAGTTGGGGCTGGTATCCAGCTTCTCCAGTTGATGATGCAATAGAATGCTATCCACTGAGACCTGGACAGGCTTGAAAAGTGGGCTCACGAGAACCTAATGAGGTTCAACAAGGCCAAGTACAAGGTTGTGCCCTTTGGTCAGGGCAATCCCAGGTATGTGTACAGGCTGGGAGAAGAACTCATGGAGAGTAGTCCTGCTGAGAAGGACTTGGGAGTCCTGGTGGACAAGAAGCTTGATATGAACCAGCAGTGTGTGACTGCAGCCCAGAAGGCCAACTGTGTCCTGGGCTGCATCAACAGAGGTGTGGGAAGCAGGGCAAGGGAGGGGATTGTCCCCCTCTACTTGTGAGGGAGGAGTTGTGAGGCCCTTGTGAGGCCCCATCTGGAGGATTGCATCCAGGCCTGGAGCTTTCAGCTCAAGAAAGATGTAGAGCTGTTGGAGCAGGTGCAGAGGAGAGCCACGAAGAAGATCACAGGGCTGGAGTATCTCTCATGAAGAAAGTTTGAGGGAGCTGGGCTTGTTTAGCTCGGAGAAGAGAAGGTTCTGGGGAGACCTCATTGCAGCCTTCCAGTACTTGAAGGGAGCTTATGAACAGAAGGGAGAGCAACTTCTTCCATGGGCAGATATTGATAGGACACGGGGAAATGGTTTTAAACTAAGGGAGTGGAGATTTAGGTCAGATATTAGGTTAGTGGTGAGGCACTGGAACAGGTTGCCCAGAGAAGTTGTGGACACCCCATCCCTGAAGGCATTCAAGGCCAGGTTGGATGGGGCCCTGGGTGACCTGATCTAGTGATTTGCAACCCTGTCCACAGCAAGGGAGTTGGAACTGGATGATCTTTAAGATCCTTTCCAACCTGAACCATTCTATGATTCTCTGTGAATCACCTGGTGTGCTCTGGGGTGGGGTAAAGTGCTTGGAAGTAGAAGGAACTGGGGGACAGCTTGCCCAGCCATTAAGCAGGGCTGACAGGAGTAAAACATTTGTGCTCAATAATAAAGGTATCTTATGGAGGGGTCACAACCAGAGCAGTGCAGCAGACAGTCCAGTGCTGCATCATGATTGAACACTCCAGGGTATCAATCCACCTACTACTACTTTTACTCTTATGGGACTCCTTTGATGTGCAGTGGCTTACAAGATGCATGAGATTTGAAGGACATCAGCACCACGAGGTTCTAAGCCAGATGAATCTCCTCTCTGTGAATGTGTAGGCACCTTGTATGTGCTGGATGAAGGAAGAGAGCTGTGCAACATCCTGCTCAAAGCAAGGAGTCCTGAAGGACAACCTTGAGTGATAGTCATGCTCAAAAAGCAAGAAAACTGGTGTTAAGGAAGGTGGTAAGCACCTAGTGGAGGAAGGGCATAGAAGCTAGAGGTGGGAAATAGTAGAAAAAGGAGAACCATGGCCAAGCCTTGAGTCTGAAAGGCAAAGTTCACGCTGGAGAGTGAAATTGGTCGAAATTCTGATGATGGGTTTGGGGAGGCAGCTCTGACAGTTGAGCTGGACTTGAGTTAAAACTGCTTTGCAGCAGCATTTTTCAAAAGTTAATCTGAATTAGTATCACAGGACTAGATCAGTGGGGCTAGTGACCTCTCTGAAGACTGATGATCTTCTCAGCCTAAAGCAGAGGCAGCCAGGCTGGACTAGCTCTGAAAACTGCCTCTTCAATCTACTTGGTTGGAACTGAGGAAAGCTGGTGCATTTCAGTCTGTTCAACCAAGGAACAAGTGACAG
>NW_010308694.1:0-1345 GCF_000700745.2 Antrostomus carolinensis
AATTTTAATAAATAATAAAATTAATATAAATACAAATATTAATGTATATACATATAAGAACATGTATTTCTATATTGGCAAATGTAAACCTATCCTTAGTCACCATACAAAACTTGGAGGTTAATCCAAATTTTATTCACAGATAAAGTATATTTTTTTCTTGAATTTTTCATAAATATATGCCCAGCTCCTATGAAAACTCGCTGTCTCCAACTTTAAAGATTAGATTTAATTAAAAGTAAAAATACAATATAGTTGGCAGATTGCACTTTAAAAAATATTTTTCCATTCAATGTTGTGTAGAATTATTTGTAATTTTGTTGTGTTGATTATAAACAGATCAATACTTAAAATAACAGTAGTGCTTTGAGAGGACTAATACAAACGGTTATAAAACAGATTCCCTTCTTATTGTATTGTCTTAGAAGTTAATCTGATAATTAGCATCATTCATATTTGTATTTAAACACAAATATGTTCTGACATGAATTATAATTCATACTGTGATCTTTAATTAGTTTATCTCTAATGGGGTTGTATCTTTACCTATAAACTTAACAACATAACATTTTTGGTTTCTGTTTTTCTATTTTATATTTATTGACAAAAATATCCTGTATATCATTTAATGTAGTAAATCTTTTTACTAATCCATAACACGGTAATATTTCCAGTTTCACAGCTGATGAACAGAACATGTATATTTTTATAACTGGAAATCTATTCTGTGTTATAACATGATACAATACAACCAAACATGGCAATATCAGATAAAGGAAAAAAGTGGATTGTAAGGTAGCCATCTGACAAAAAAAAAAAGGAAAAGATAACTTTAAAACTTTGCTCTGACTTTGATAATTTTGTGAGAAATAATCTAGGAAACTGTGATGATACTTCATTTGTTAACTGTTTGCTTTATGTTAGTAAATAGTATTTATTTTAAAAAGAAAAAAAAATGTAAGGATGAGTTGAAAACACTTTCACTGAGCATCCCTTCCTATGACAAAGTTCTATCATGTAGTCTAGGACCAGCTCAGAGAGAGCTGGAATGCACAGTTGGAAGAGACCTTAGAGCACAGCAAAACTCCTTATGGAAAAAGGGAACTACCAATTTTTTAATTTTTTTCCTATAAAAGCCCAAAAGAGGCTTTTAAAGGCCTTTGTGTTTCTTTTGTTATTTCTCATTGAAGACAGACAGTATGTTTTTTGATATTGTTTATACAGTCATAAGTCTGCATATATGGTGTTATATCAATACCCAGATTAATTAATATCTGTTGTTTAGTTTCCTAAGTTTTTAAAATTATTAATTTGTGTAATTTTATAATGAAATTGTCTTTCTTTC
>NW_010308694.1:1468-26388 GCF_000700745.2 Antrostomus carolinensis
TTTCCCTAGTTATGGATATTTGTGTGTGTGTTGTGGCTTAAGCCCAGCAGGGGCAAGGAAGGAGAGATTCTCCACACTTCCTTCGAGTGCTCAGACCTGGTGGGAGTCTTTCCATAGCTGAGATGTGAGCCCATAGGTTCAAGGGGGAGTGGCGATAGAGATTCCCTTCGAATGACCAGAGCTGGCAGGCTATTCTATACATAGTCTGTGCCTTGATGCCTACCCAGTCCTTTATCACCAGGGTGCTGGTGCATTGGTGTGCTCCATGCAAACCTTCACCTGCACTTGGAGGCCTGATTATTTTCCAGGTCGCTGTAGACCTCCTCCACCACTGCTAATTGGCAGTACAGTATGTAAGCTTATTTTGTTAAACTGGTGTCTAATAAAAGCTGTACTGGATTTTAATGCAACCCACGTTATATTTTTATATAGTAAATTCATTTTAGCTGTTGTTGACATGTAAAAAAATATAGAATTTATTGCTCATATGCATTTTTTCCATATTTTTAAGTTAAATTAGATTCTTATTGCAATCTCACTGAAATCAATTGGAGTTTTTAGGATTTTGGTGAGTCTATTGATATGCCTTTTTTAGTAGTTTCATCAAGAAAAGATAAAAGATATAGTCAGGTTTGGGTCATTAAACAGTTTCTGCATCATTTGTGCCTTCATTGTACATTTATTGAATTTCTTAAATGTCACTTTGTTGATTACCTAGTGCCAAATGGAAATAATTCCTAATGTCACATGATTTGAAATGGACAATTAAATTTGAATCCTAAATACCATTAAAAATGTAATTCATACTGGTAGTAGTTACTGAAATAATATCTATGGGAAATATTAAGCAACAGCTGAAGATTTTCAGTCAGACACACAGATATCTATTAGTAAGATACTCTGAAAAGAATTGATTTATTTCACTGAAGAGTTGCTTCAAAGTTCTTCAATACTTTATTATTTCCAGCTCATAAACAGACATTAATTTCACACTTTGACTAAAATTGATTTGACATGGGAACACCTCCACCTGTTACAAAGTCAGTGTATCCTCCATATCAGACTTCTTACATTGCTCACTGGTTTTACTAGCAATTTAGATTAAAGCGAGTTATTATTATTCAATATGAAATAATGATTTATTTTACATCGCTGTGAAGTAGAGAAAAACAATAGTTTGTATCCAAAACATTGTCAACAACAATTTTTAGGCATGTTTCATTTAATTTATTTGTTGTATGTATGGTAGTATGTAAAAATAAGATCTATCCAGACTGTTTATTGAGTGTGTGAATTGCTGAATTAGGTTAATAAAAAGGCATAATGATATCTGATTTAGTATTGTGTGCGCTTACATGCTGTGTTTTGTATCTAAACACTTCTGAGTGTACAGTACTACTCAATTTTATTTTAATAATGAAGAATTAATGACATTTGCTAGAAAATGAATCTTCTAAAATGGGCAATCTTGGTGTTTTCTGAATATAGTTCATAGAACATTGTACAGTGAAGATTTCTAAGTGCGAAGAGTAATAACATTAAGCGGAGTATTTGTGCAGATTAAACCATATAGTATGTGCTGACTGTAGGTAAAAAAGATCATATTAATGCAGTAAATATCATAGCATATTTTCAGAAAGGAATAAAATTTGGACAGCAGTACAAATGACCTTCGTTGCCCAGAGATTTGATCTATAATATGAACTTGCAGCTTCAAATAATTTATTTTATGCATTTTTTAATAATTTGGGGTTTAATTACAGACCGATCTTCTATGACCTTGTACCTTACCCTCTCCTCTGACCTTTCCAGGCCAGCATAGCTGTAGCCAATCCTTTTTTGAGTAGGAAATTACACACTCTTCATGGAAAGATTTTAAAAGAGTAGTTCCTGTATAATTCACTTGTAGGCTTGGTATCAAAGGATCTTTATTTTTCCTTTCAGTATTCAAAGAATAACTTACTGCTTAAGGAGCTTTTAGAAAGCAGAGTACTCTTTGCATTATAACAAAATCATTGCAGTTATAACACACAATAAAGCAATTAATGTTTTGCAGTATCTAGCAGTATCAGTTGTAATATATAAAATAAATTAAGTAAATGGCTCCTTATAAATAAATTTGTTAACTGATTCCAGTCAATGTCTCTAAGCATGCCTGTTGATGTGTTTTTCCTCTTATTTGAAAGAAAAATACTTATGATCATTTCCCTCAGATAATGAGTATATATTTGAGTTTGTTTAGGTGCCAGGGAGTGGTATTAGCATGTGTGAACTGGCATAGTCTTCCTCACATCAAATATTTAAAAAAAAACCCAACAAACTTTTTTATTTTTTTCTATCATCTGCAGTACTCACCTCATTTCAATCTAACTGTCTTTGATTATTCCAAGGTTTTACATTTGTTGCCAGTTTTTATTTTCTAATGTCTATATGGCCTCTGCATGAAATAGGTATCAAAAACTGGCTTTGTACAGTTACTTTTATATAGAACATGATAAAAAAACTCGCATCTGTTAATGTTTGTATTGTGTTGTATTAGTATGATGTAGAAAAGATTACTGGGTTGCAGTGTTTAATATTTCTCAAGCTTATTCAGCTTGCAACTGAACTTTGTGGGATTAGTGATTCCAAATATTATAAACAGTTGAGTTTGGTTCAAAATCTAATCCACTACTTGGCACCACTGCCATATGTTCCTCTTGTTCTATTTTGCTAACAGTAGTCTAGAGAGAAAGAAGAGGAATTTTAAAGGATTTTAACAAGAACTGCATGTCGAAGAAAACAATTCAACTTTTTTTTTAGATTTCCATTAATTCTCACAATGTGCTCAAGAAAAGTAGGCAGCACATATTTGTTGGGATTCTCTTCTCATCTGCCAGGACTGCAATTATAGAAAATAAACTTACTATACCTAATCTGTTTGCTTGCCTATAGTACAGACTTTTAGATGGAGTATTGGTGTGCTTTCAGCAGAACATGTACCCTGACAGGAACAACATAAATGTACATTTACATTCCCCGCCCCAACCCCCCCCCCACTCGGCTATTTGAAAAAAACAAAACAAAACAGAACAAAACAAAACATTATTGTTTTTTTAAGCAGTGTTTTTTTCCCCCGTGTAAGTCCAAGATTTCAGGATGTTGCAATGAGTTAAAACCATTGCTGTTCACTCATGTGGCATAGCAAATATTTTCCTGTCACATCCCACCACCTGCACAGGACTGTGAGCTTCATATTAAAATACCGTAGAAGCCATAGAAAAATTATCTTTCTCTTTCTCTCTCTTCTTTTTTTTTTTTTTTTTTTTTTTTTTTTTTAACAAAACTTGATTAGAATAGATCACTTTAACTACAGCTACATAAAGTGGTGTTATTCAGAGCAACACATATAATTTGTATTCAACATGATGGGCACAGCCCCAGCACACATCCAGAACTTTTCTTTCCAAGCTGGAAGTCAATAATAATCAGCCTACCATTTCTATATACATACATTGCATCAAATTGTAAATGCATGTAGAAATGACACAGCTTTCTCAAGAACTCAAGATCTGTATTGCATGACAGTTTTATACCCTGAAGGTAACTGTCAGAATAAGTGTTCTTTAAGTTATAGTCTTTAGAGTTTTCTCTTTAGATTCTAGTTCACTGTAGCATTTAAAATTAAATTATGAGTTTCACTAATTGTTATAATAATTTGGAAACTACAAAATTGATGCTCTAAGTAGTCTAAATGCCAGGATAGAACAAATGAGACATAACAGTTTTACTATTGTGAACACACAGCATGTAAAATCATAGTATTTTTCAGTGTGCTTGGAAATATAAAGGAAATAAATAAATAACAGGCATAATTTTAGCAATACTTATCAGACACTTAGAAGGAACTTATTTTTTTCTTTTTATGTAAATATCTTTGTGATAAACAGGTAAAGTATTTTAATTGTACCCTGGTAACTCTATGAAAGCCATAGTTAATCTTGATTAGAAATAATTGTATAACTACTTTAACAGACACAGGACTTCTTGTAGCAATTTACTAGAATTTTTAGGCTTGTGCAGTTGACCTCCATAGACAAACAATATTCAGAGGTAATTAAAAAAACCAAAACATTTTTAAGTCCCCAGCATAACCCAACCTATCTTTCCTTTTTCTTCTGGGTGTTAAAGTGGAAAAACGAGATGTTGGATGGAATTTTCAGACTGAGAAGTCTGGTCTCTCTAGGCAAAGTCAAATAGATGGCTAAAAATGCCCATGAAGACTCTGTAACATGCTTTTGTGAAATTTCAGTTGTTTAATTACTCTCACTGAAAAGAACAGATTTTATTTATTTATTTATATGTACGCTATCCTAACAAAATATTTACATGTACATGTAAGTGTGCACAGTTTTGATATGGTTATATGGATTATTTTACAGAGTGGATTCTAAGCTGTGAGGCTTCTTTTATTCATCTGCAGAGTAGTTTTATGTTACGTTATGTTCCTTAGAAAGTGTGTTAGGTTAAGGAGGAGAAAGTCTTGTTTGCCTTGCCCTTGTTGCTAAAGCCTTGATCAGGTCAAGATCTTTGGAGAAAAGAAGGAAAGTGTGTCTTCCTTAAGCATGGCCCAGGATCTTCAAGTAGATGAGAGGACAGGAACAAAGAAGGAAGGATGCACAGCAAACAAATTGTAATTGCACAGGATAAGAATAACAGGAAGTTCTTTGTAGACAGAAAGGGGGCACATGCAACCAAGTCTCAGAGTTAATCAAAGATAATTTTTTTTCTTGGAGATCTAAGTGTAAATTATGCATCCCCAAGAAACACTAAAAGTTGCTGAACTGAATGCAGCCCTGGAGGGCAGGATTTGTCCTCTGAGCATAGAATATAAGAGTGTAGGGCCCCAGGATGCTTTCTTTTTTTTTTTCTCTCTCTTCCCCCTGCCCCTCCTCCTTCAGAATAATGTTTTTAGAGTTTCCTTCTTGCTTCTTTACTGAAATAGAATAAAGTAAAATTAAGTTATTCAGAAGTACACGCTGCACTAATATTAGTACATTCATTTACAGTGTAATCACCCTTCCTATTTCAAATATTACCAAGTCATCTTTCTCCCTCTTTATCCATATCCATGGATAGCTTCCAAAGCTAACATATTTTCTGCTTCTACAACCTGCATTAGAAGCATACTGATCTTGAAGCTCCAACACATCCCGCATATGACATCCCTTTTAATCTTCTGTTTTGTTTGGTGAAACTGGACTCATCACTCCTGGTCTTTAAAGCAGAAAAACATTCAGTGTAAAGTGCAGAAGTGGATACTCAGGGAAAATAAGGTCATCTCATTTAACATTAATTTTATTTTACAAAATTCTCAGCTGCCATAGGCTTGAAATTTTGATGATTGCTTTTTCCTTTGAAGAATATGATAAAAAACAGCACTTATGTGGGTGCAAATGCAAAATAAGATATTTACACTTACAATATGTGTCACAGGGCTAGAGCAACTTGAAAATACTATGGCTACTATTCATTAACTATTTTTTCTATATTATCATTTGTATAACAAATTGTTAGCAATGAGATAAAAAAAGTATATACTAAGCTAGTTGAAGCGGTTCTTTTGCTTAATGATTATTATTCACATTTATGCTTTGAGATACTATCATTATCTAATTTAATCCATTTAAGATGTGCTAAATTGATTTTCTACAATGTCAATTCTTAATTAGGATGTCATGTGTTACTAATTTAAATGGATGAAAGAAGTCCAAATATATTGTGTCAACCAAGTATAATCTAAAAATCTTATTGTTTGTATAACATGACCAGTTTTGCATAAAACCTTATTAATTGCTGTTAATTATATTTTTATCTTTTAACCCTTTAGAAATAGACTCTTGTGTTGACTGTTCCATTACTTTGCTTAGGATCAGCATTGGCTTTACAATCTTATAATTATACAGGCCAATTTGCTTGCACTTTTAAAATATTAGCAGCACATTGATTGCTTTCTAGACACGTACCGTATCTTCCTTGCCAGGACTTAAGATAATTTTAGGTAAAGATACTCAAGGATATTCTGTTGTAAAGAAAGATAAATCATATCACTTTCCTAGTCTGAGGGGACAAATTATAAACATGTGCCTTTGTATAATTCCTTGGGTCCTCTTTTCTCCAGTTTTTGAGACAGTTATTACATGTGACCTTGTCCAGTCAGCTGGAACCTCCCTTGTCCTCTGTAAATTCTTGAAGATAGTTGCTTAAAGTATGTAGTATGCTTTAACTAGGCCCTGTGTCCTTGGATATGTCTACATTTTCTAAATAGTCTTTATCCAGTTCTATTCCTATCCTGCCCTTTAATTTTATTTAAACTTTTGTTATCTGTTTGGGTTTTTTGGGTTGTTTTTGGTTTTGTGGGTTGTTTTTTTTTTGTTTGTTTGTTTTTCTGGAAAAGTGAAGAAGGTGTTCTCCATTTTTCTTTCCTGCTAGCCATTTTTCTTTCTGTTACATTTAATGACTTTCTACAAGCTCTTTTATTGTCTTTTGCCTCCGTGGTTCACTTTTTCATAAGATTCATCCTTACGTTATTCTGATAATTTCTGGGGCAGCTGCACTTGCTTTTTACTGTACTTCCTATTTTCCACTGTAACATGCTAACATTTCACAGGATATCTTTGGACTAACTTTTGTCCAAGGTACTGCTCAGCCTTCCATATAGACAGGCTCTACTCTTTCTATTAGTAACGAAACTTGAACTGTACAAAAGACAGAGGTAATCCCAGAGTACTTTCACTTTTTCCAGTGATGTATGGCTCAAGTATTTCCTCTTTTTCTCTCAGTAAGATTTTCTTTCATTTATTTGTTCAATCACTTTTTGAACACATATATTTTACCTCAAAAAAAAAAAAAAATCCTGTCTATTAAATTGGTACTCAGTTCCTCAGAAATAGTTAAATCTGATCTTTTGTTTTCCTTACCTACTTGTATTGTATCCTTTTTTATATGACAGAGCAGAAATATATACAATATTCAACGTGCAAATGATACAGGTTTTTATATCAGAATACTATTTTCTATTTCATTCACTTTTCCTCTTAGTAATTCCTAACATTTTCAATAGCTTACAGTCTCATAGAATTATCTTTACTATGCCAGAGTTCATGTTCCTGAGTGGAAACTGTCAACTCAGAACTGCAAGCTTGTAATAATTTTTTCCCATATTTATTTTTCTACAATTATTGATAATGAATTTCTCCTACGATTTAATCAGTCAGTTGGTATTGTAAACTTTTTTGCAACATGTAACAGAAAGCTTTTTCCTCATCCTTGTTGAGATTTGGTCTACGTCTACCCCTGGACATGTAAAACATTGTAAACACACAGACATTTTATTTTTCTGCGTTCTGTAATGGAATATTTAAGTACACAGTAAATATTAAATGTAGAGAACATATTTGTTAAAAAGGTTTGTTTTGGTTTTTTTTCTTCTCAAATTGTTTTATTACTTTTAAGGTTTTTAATATTATATTACAATAATATTTGCCAATAAGCCATCCATATGCTATGATAGTGAACTGTCAGCTTAAATGAACTTCCTATAAAAATTTTTCATGTTGATTTTCCATCTATCTGATTCTAAGGTAGAAACAACAATAATTAATCTACTGGATATGATCTGTGACCTTTTTACAACAGCAAAGACAAAACATTTGAGAGACATCGTGAGACATCTCTTATAATGCTGCTGGGAACTATTTGACCTGTGAAGGAGGCCTTCTCTTTTTATAGCTGGAGATTGATAATAAATTGTACTGTAAAATTTCTTTGAAGAAATTTACTGGAATAATAATAAAATTGTGATCATCTATAAAATTATCATGTAAAGCCACCCTGGTTTTAGCTTTAGGCCAACCTCAATTTAGCTTTAATAGCCATTTTTACAATTCAATTATGTGCTACCTGAAATATTTTTTTTCTATCAGTTTTGATTTATCATTTTAGCTTTCAGTAGTTGTTCCCATATTCCCATATTTGCAGGAATCATATCTGTAATATCATTGTTTTACGTATGTCTTCTGCAATCCTGAGTGCATTTCTCTATCCTTTCTCTTTGTATATGGGTTTCTCCATTTGTGTTTTTAAATTCCCCAAATTTTTCAGCATCTTATGGAGATTAAAAAACAATATTACACAAGCATTTCAAAGGTGACTGAACTGTTTGCTCATGTGAACAGTAGTATTTTGTCCTTCCTTAGGTATTTGTACCACCAGCTTTCTGTCTATTTATAGAACAATATTTCCTGTGGAACAGAAGGTACCTTCAATACTGACTGGTTCTTTATCCTAAACCAAGAATATTGCCTTATAGTACTGAAAGTTGATGTGTAATTTTGCAGCTGGTTAATTTTTTATAGACCACCATAGTTTCCAGTGAAGCAAGAAAAAGCATACTTCAGAGGAATACAGTATTATTTTGGGATACTCAGTTGAATTCTCTCCTCCGTCTTAAATTTCTTGTGCAGATCTTTTACAACTGTAATCTATAAACCTGTTCTGGATTGGTAAAACTATTGCTGATTCTGCTTTCTATTTTTCCTTTGCTGAAGCTCTAGAGAGTCAAGGTCTCTGTTCCTACCATTGAGGAAGTACTTATGGTTTTAAATATTTACTGTGTGATTTAATGGTGGCATTGAGGCCACAATGGCCTGAAGACAGGGAAGAACAAGTGTGTAAATAGAAGTTAATGTCTGTGTAGTCCATTTGTAATTTGTCCATTTGTAACTCATCTATCTAACAAAAATGATGGACTTAGAGATGTTTGTTTTATGTCACATTACAGTTGCAGACTTTGTCTTTATGTATGTTACTTCCCTTTCATTAGGTGGGATTTTAATTATATTATCTGAGTCTGAAATTTGCATTGTAATAGTGAAATGGAAGATACAGGGTCATAATGTGTTATTGGTCCAAATAAGTTTTATTATTGAGGTTAGTGGGAAGATCAGCTTAAAGCTTTATGATATATGGTAAATAGTGTAAGAGGTGGAATAATTAAAACACAGCATTTGTCATATCACAGTTTGTTCTGTATAACAGTATTTTTTCTGTCTCTGATCTAAATTGAAGGAAGTGTTATGTAAGTGTCAGATTTCACTCTTTCAGATATTATGACTGTTCATGCAAGAAAGTATGAAGAATAAGAAGAAACAGTAGACTAAATCATCAATTGTCTTATATTCAAAACATTAATTTATGTGACCTATCATGTAAGAGTTTAGATGTTGAACCTAAAGGATGTGGTCTGAAATTAACTTCCATATCTTTTTTTTTTTTTTTTTTTTTTTTTGGTGTGTGTGTAAATGTATACCTGTGTTAGCTTTCAACTTCCCTTAACCTGTCTTGACGGTAGCTATGATAATTATGAAATGTTCTCAAATTCATTATTTTAGGTTTTAGAGATATTGGCTTCAACTTTCTGATGGACTTTGAACTACTGAAGTTTATTTATATATCTCTTCTTTGAAACAATGGATTGTTGTGTAACCCACATGTATTTAAAACAGTTATTTAATTTAAATTGCATTTATACATCTGAATTATTAAAGTGTGAGGATGTTGTTAATACTCTACTGGTAAAAGTTGTATCTAGCTACAGATCTAGTGATTTGGCAATGACTCACTAATCATCTACGGTAAAATACTGGATAGTGTGAATGAAAACATAATGGCATTAAGAATTTCATTTTAACTGGGTATTTGCATTCTAGTAACAAGGGGAAAAAAGGTAAAATACTACCAGGACTAATAAATTCAAGACTGTCAAATTTTATAATCTATGAAGTATTCTATTATATATTTCAGACACCTGGGTCAAAGTAATGCAAAGCCTTTTCGTCGAAAAGATTTGAATTACAATGTGACAACTTTGAAGCAGCAGCAATAATACTTATTTAGATGCTTAAAATCACTCTATAATTGCCATATTTCTTCCTTTGAAAGAAAACACAGCAACAGAAATGTCTTTGATTAAACTCAGAAGGATATGATCTTCTCGTCAGAAGTTTAATCTTGTCATTCTTCCAACATTAAAGAGAGAATATTCCCTGAAACTGAGTAAATATTTCTAGTTTACAAACAAGATGAAAAGTCTTTTCCCCCAGGCTACTGAAAGAGAGTACATGAAAGCCAGAAACAATTGAATAAGATCAATGTTAATATTTTGGTAACCAGAGGAAGCTGGTGTTTAAATTTGAGCTTGAGAGCTTGTTTGCAAACTTCATGAAGTTCAGACAGCTCTAAGGACTCAGATCAAAAGAAGTCCCAAAACTGAATGAATACACAGAATAATCCTAAAGGAATAGGGTTTTTATTGCTTCACTTTAAATAGGATAGTATAACTTTTATTTTCATGTTTGTAATTTTAAGAACCTTTTCTGTCCCACAGGAGTTCTCTAGGAGCTCAACGTAGCTCCAACTGACTTGTTCAGGAAAATGTTCTCTTTTTAGCAAACAGATATATAGCCTCTTTTCAATTTGTGAAGCAGAATAATTGATGGGGGTTTTGAAGTAATAGGCACAGTGAACCTCAACTAAATTTAGACATTTAAAAAATTGTTCTCTGATCAAACCAGTGGAAGTCAGACAGGTACCGGAAGAGACAATGAAATAAAAAGCTGTGTTTAATCCCAGAGGACAGAAAAATGTTGGGAATCATTACATGTGTGTACAACTCTAGATCTATTTATATAATATTCTTTATGTATAAATACAAACCCCTGAATTTGGCCTTCTCTGTCTTCCATAAGTTTTGGTCTGCAATTAATATATGTAACAGAAAGATAGCTCTTTAGTAAGAGAGAAGTATACATTCTTGCATCTGACTTAATCTGCTTTGTTCCACCACTCCCTCATGATTTCCTGAATACTAAGAAAGTGATTATTTAATATTGTGTTCTGCTGCTGGCATAATTTTTACATGGATTTATGTTCCACAGTACTTTAATAAACAAAATAAGATTTCAGACTTTACAACTGAGACTTTTACTGAGAGTTTATAAGTTTTTGTGGGGAAGGCAAGTGTTGTCATGTTAACCACTACAGACTTGTATTTGGTGTATGTATGAGAAATTCAGTCAGCTAAGACACAGCTTTTTGAGGTTTTGGTATTTTTCAAATATTTTGGAAGAAAATTTTCTAATGCATGCATTAATTGTAATACAAAAGCAAAGACAGATGTTGAACCAAAGAAGTGCATGGAAATTGTTCAAATCTCTAAGTTGGGTGTTCTTGATTTTGTGGTGTGAAAACAACAGATCTTTGTCTCACTGTAAAACTAATTGGTAGAATATTAATTGATCTAAAATTATAGTATTGATAGTAACACCTGTAATGTAATATGTGTAACAATTATATGATTTTCATGTTATAGTAAATCTTCATACCAGGGAATTTATGTGAAACTTGACGATGGACATTAATGCTGTCCATTGAAATTAAATGAGTGCTTTCTGTCAATCTGAATAACTTGTTCCTGACTACAGTACATTTTCTGTTAAGGACAGAAAGTCTTCACTTCAAGGTTTGTGAGGAAATAGATTTCTAGAACTAGATTAAATTTTTCAAGCTTTTTATTTTCAAAATGCAAATAAAACATCCTCAGATGTGTTCTATAAACTTGTGACATTTTCTGAATTGTTTTTGTGTTGAACAAACAAGCACAAACCCTGAAAGTTGAGATAGAAATAAAGATAATATATTTAATTTTGACATTTTTGTGAATTATTTGGCTTGTCAATGTAAAATACTTTATTTTTCCAGATAATGAAGGCATTTTAAAAAATTGTTTAACCTGAAATTAGTTTTTATATTTTTAACTGCTTGTTTGTGTTTCCAAATCAGGTTTTTAAAAATCCAAATTATATCTACACTCCAAGTAAAATTGGGCATTCTTGGATGAAGTGTGATATATTAAGAAGTACAACATACTTGCTTAGTCTCCAGAGTTTACCCTGTGTTCTTGCCTTCCTCAGTAAGAGCTCAGTTCTGACTAAAGTCATACTGTATTAGTTTCCTACAAAAAAGGGATTTTCAACCTGCCAGTAAGCTTAATTCATGGTAATTTCTGTTTAAAATTTTGGTTCACTAATTCATACCACTCTCCTAGGGCTGTATCTCCTGATAGTTAGAACGCATCCTGATCTGTCTTCTACTTCAGTAAATTTATTAAAGATATTTTTATACTTTCTCTGGAGACGATGGAAAGAAACACTTGTTGATTCCTTTTAAGGGATGAATCTTCAGCAATGCCTTTGCAAAACTCTACAGACAGTCTGCATTTTGACATTCCTGCCTCAGACAGTATTGCCCTATTAATAAATTTCATGACTTGCATTTTTTATATTATTGTCCTGTATAGGTACATTCAATACGTACAAATTAAATAATTAAAATAGCAGATCTCCTAGAGAATATCTAGGAATTGTAATCCAAAATGCTAACCTCTTTTCAGTGAAGCTGAATACATCTGGGAAAAATGTGGTTTTAATTGGAAGTATGAGATTAAAAAATAATTCCTCAGTTTTGTTTTTATAATATTTTAGAGCTTAAAATGAAATTCATTGATGCTATCAGTAAATTATATACTTTTAATTGTATTGCTAATAGCTTTATAAATAGAACTGCAGATGTGGGAGTAAACGTAGATTTTTTTTATCACTAGTACTTCATTACCAGAAATAGGATCTACACATAGTATGTTTCCATGATTAGAATGAAGACTATCTATGGCTTTATAATTGTACCTTCAAATATGCTGTAATTCAGTGCAGCCATGCAGTTAAACATGAGTATTTCGTTATCTTCAGCAATGCAGATATGGAAGCTATTAGCTTGTGAAAAGACTTTAGATCCTAAATCATTTTAGAGGCAGTTTTACAGCATTTACCTCTAGTTCAATTTCAGCTGTAAATATTAGCTTGAGGCATAATGACAAATATTTTGAAACACTTCTGATACTGACATATAAATTGCTTGTAAATACATTTTCTTTATTATTGTGTTTGAAATTTTTGTCAGAAATTGATAAAGGAGGTTGTGGAGACCCTGGAATTCCATCATATGGAAAAAGGACTGGCAGCAGTTTTCTGCATGGAGATACCCTTACCTTTGAATGTCAAGCAGCTTTTGAACTGGTGGGAGAGAGAACGATTACATGTCAACAAAACAACCAGTGGTCTGGCAACAAACCCAGCTGTGTTTGTAAGAATTATTCTTTTTTTTATTTTTTTTTACTTTTTTCTGTTTTATTTTTGTGACCTCAGCTTCTTACTTTTCTTGGCACTTGTGACTAGCCAGCAGGAAGACATTTCAGATCTTAAAGACTTTTTCAGTCACATGGGTTTTTTTTTTAGTTGACTCAATAGTAGCTCATTTTGGGGAACATTATGTAGGACTGTTTTAGAATATTCTTTCCCCTCATTTTATATTTAATTGAACCATGTAACACTCTTAATGTAAATGTGTTTTGAATTAGACTCTAAATGAGCAATTCCTAATAACATGGCAATCCAACATGGAAAAAGGGTAGGTAAAATCATTAGTTGTCGATTTTGTTTTAAAAGATAAAACGTGTTTGTAGGTAAGTTTGTAGATGGATTTACATAGAGAGAGGGGGTTTTTACTTCTCTTTTTTCTTCTTTTTCTATGGTAGAATAGAGTAAATCTTTCTAGTACACAGGTATATTAGGCACTTCAGTCCTCCAGACCACATTACCTTTTCCTATAGAGAGTCTTATAGTTCAGTACTGGATTTTCAAAACAACCTTAATGAAGTGTCCAGTTCTGCTTGGACATACATGTATTTTGTAGCTGTGTTGGTAGAGGACTTACCAAGCTGAGTAAGCTTACTGTGGACTGGAAGAAGGCTTCGTATGCTGATGCAATGCTGAAACGTGTCTAAGTAAGTCTTGGGCACGAAGAAAGTGCAGCTGCAATTCCCTTTGAAGACAGAAGTTGCCTTTCTTCATAGTGCTGTATTGCATTGGATTGATATATTAGTTTCTGTTGGCAGTAATGTGGAATATTTTACTGTGCTCCACTGTTTGATGTGCACATGCCATATGAAAATAGTGCAACCCAATTTTACAACATCTATTTACAAACACTGAGTTCAGTTTGATACATTTGAAGAGATAAGTAATGGTTATCCTTTGTGTTAATTAATATGCAGTGAGCCTTCCTCTTTCTGATTGTACTGTACTTCTCACTGAAGTACCAGCAAAAAGCTCATGACTCTGAAATCAGTTAGAAATTGCCTTGATGAAAAATGGCCCAAAGGAGTGAAAAAGAAGAAGAACCATGAATTATTTTTGTTTAATTGTCCTGTGCTATTGAAGGGAAACTAGGGGTTGTTGCGTTAAAAGGGCAAAGAATTTTGTCAGAAAATAAACCCCCTTGCACTTCAGCTTATCCTCAGATATCGGAAGGACTGGGGGCGGCTAAGCTTAGGTGCTCAGTGATGCCCAGTTTGGCACTATCAGTCTAGTTGCATTCAATATATTGAACTACCACGGCTCCAGATGCACTAACAGTGCAGCACTACAGTCCATTTGTGTTCGAATTAACTAACACTGCCATTTGGTCATGTTCATTGGGAAATCTTGGCTGGATTCACTAATAGTGCAGTGCACCTCCAGTCTATTCACATTTAAATGAACTTACACAGCCACCCTTGGTCGTGTTCAATGAGGATTATCATGACTGGATTAATGAATGGTGCAGTTTATTGAAACAACAGAGTACAGGTTCTTTTGGACTGATGGTGATAAATATGCTGTCTGCAAAAATGAGTGTCGATACTTAAGAACATAAATCTACAAATACTTTAAGTTAAGAGAAAAAAACCCAACTCTATAGAGATTTTCGAAGTTTCCCGGGGAAGGTTTGAATCTCACCCAATAGGCGTCCCTTTGCGGGGAGGAAGAGGGGCTCAGCCTGTCAACTGGTCCCAGAAGTCAGTGATGGTTCATGATGGTATCCTTCTGATTTGTCTGTGACAGTATCTTCCCCAACATCCCCCATCTATTAGGCTATTTTATACTATTTTCTTACTTTTAGGTGGAGCTTGTGACTCTAGTCATATGTACCTTTACTATAATTGGTATAAAATTTCCTCACTTTGCTTTTAAAGGTATAGACTAGAAGAAATTCAGACTGCATGCTCAGTGAGGGGTGGTAGCACCTTAGAGCTTTTGAGCTGGAGGTGTAGTTTAGCATTATAATGATATTATAATGAACAAAGTTCAACCAAGAACATGGTTTTGACAAAATGATGAAAAACTGCTGGCTCAGGGTAGCAACCATATGGCTTATCAGTTCCATAGTGCCATCAAGTTCTTCTCTGCTATGCGCAGAGCCTGGCTGTGGTGTCTTCACTGTATTTCACCATCCAGGCTGTTTCTCTTAGAGTCAGCAACTCTAAGGTTTCAGGCTGTACCTAGGGAAATACCATGGAATGGATTTCTCGCATACCAACCGCACTCCACTTTGCAAGTTTCCTTCATGTTGTACCTTCGCTTGAGATGTAGGTTTAGAGAATTTCTAAGTCACCTCCAGTAATAATTCCACAGGGGTAAAATAAGTTTGTACTATATACTCGTAAGAGTTCATGATTGAGGCACATCTAAATTTCTAGTATTTGCATCAGCATGAGTTTTGTGTACTACAGACAAAATTGGCCCTTGTGCTTGTTTTTTTACATTACTAAATACATTTTAACATGTGTTCCTTTTAGGGAAAAAAAAAAAAAATCACATTTAAATTTGGAGGTTGCATTTTCATTTCAGAACAAATGTGAATTTTTAAAAATTCTGACACATCAGGCATTACTTTTACTTTCTTTGGCACTCTCTACATCCTTCTAATAATGTCTTGCAGGCTCTGATGAAGTCACTTAGCCTCACTTGGGGAAATAAAGACATGCAGGGCTGACATGTTATATTGGAGAGATGTTCTGACAGCCTTCAACATTTCCAGGTTGCATGTGCAGTAGTTTTGACATTCAGGCTTCAAAAGCATCCTTTTCCACAAGAATAAAAAAAATATTAAGACAAGCATTTGTAATGTTTATGGATAGAATTTTGAGAATGTATTGTTGTTTTCTTTAGTCTCGTGTTTCTTCAACTTCACCACACCGTCTGGAATTATTCTTTCTCCAAATTATCCTGAGGAGTATGGGAACAATATGAACTGTGTTTGGTTAATTATCTCAGAGCCAGGAAGCAGAATCCATCTGATTTTCAACGACTTTGATGTAGAACCTCAATTTGACTACCTTACAGTGAAAGATGATGGGATTTCAGATTTACCACCTCTTGGCACTTTTTCTGGCAATGAGGTCCCTTCTCAGTTGGCTAGCAGTGGGCACATAGTAAGACTTGAATTTCAGTCAGATCACTCGACCACTGGAAGAGGATTTAATATCACTTACACAAGTAAGAACCTCTACTTTTATTTTATGCCTAGTCTTAAAATCAGGCTTTCTTCATAACAATGAAAAATAGAATGTGTTATTTATTTATAATAATGAAGGAAATTGTAATGCTTGTATAATTGCACTGCTTTCAGCTGTCTTCCTGATATTGACTTATCTGAATCTTTATTATTATTTATTTCTTTTAATTATGATAGTGCTGAGGAATTCCCTTCATTTTTTAAGGACCTTTTTGGTTGACACTGCAAAAATACAGAGCACATAACTAAAGCCCAGATCATTCAGATTAAAGCGTCCAGTGCAGCTGATTTAATATACTTCTTAATGAAAGCAGCAGCAATAAGTTTACAAAGGTGTTAAGCTTAGATCCCAAATATGGAGATACTAATCTGAAAAGCATAGAAGTATAAAAAGCAACTAGAATATCATTGCAAATAAATAGCTCTAAGAATCCTTTGCCTTTGCTTTTGCATTTTATCTTCCAGTTAGATGGTATGGTATCTACAAATATAGACCCCCTATGAATATAGATTTATTTTGAGATATACGTAATTTTTACCCTCTGTGGTTTTTCTAGTGTCTAAGAACATAATTCTTCTCATGCAGAAGTCTTTCCTATAGGATTGCACTAATTAAGAATCATTCTTTTCTCCAGCTACAGTTTCTTTAAGAGTTTTAAGAACATAATATTTTTAAGAATACAATTCTCAAATGTACAAGTTTTAGTTGCAAATGGTCAACAAGTTCAAAAGTTGTTAAATGTGGACCTAGCAGTAACATATATAGAGAGAGTTACTGAAAGCATAAATCTTTCCCATTTGGGAAACCAGGCTAAAAAATATCTGTCTACAGATAGCCATCTGTTGTTTTGTTTATATGAAAGGTTACTACTCAACAGTACTCTCAACTGAAAACCCTAGTAACATTCTCATAATGTAGAAAATATTATTACATTTGCCATAAACTGCTAACTCTCCTAGAAGTTTTATTAGTCATTCAAAGACAGTACTTACATGGAGCTTACCTTTTTAGTTGAATAAATTATCTTCTTTATAGAAGTTTATAGCAGAAGTTAATTGACAATAAATTAATCATGTTATACTGTTCCGATATTGTGTCAATTAAGATAATAAATTAACAGTGTTTGTTCAGGGCCAAGCTGTTTCCTTACATTATCTAGAAAAATGCCCCACATAAAACTGGAATTCATGGATTGCAACCCTTTTTAAGTCTTAGATGCCTAAATTGTTCTGTTCCTTTCAGAGAAAGGGATAATTACTCTCCTTTGGAAAGTGTCAGGAAGAGAAAAGGGAGATCCTCACCTTAACTAAAACTGTAGAGATTAAAAGATTTACCAGAAAATGTGAACCTTAATTCTAGGTCTGCTTCTGTCTGATTATTCAGATCTATTTTTCCATGGTATTCTACCAAAGTAAACACATACTGTAATAAGGACAATCTTTACTATTTCTATTTCAAGCTGGAGAATTATGCAGTCAGGAATATAATACTCATGGATCAAACTCCCTGAGGGTCCTGATCACCTAGGTATTATGCAAAAGAACTTTCCACCACACTTCTTAGAGTAGGTGTTATCACTGAGCTTGATGCACAGCTTATGTGCTAGAATTATCTAAAAGCATATATGCCTTCATAGTGGAAACCGAGATGACAAATGAGAGTGTCACTAATTTATTAATCCTTCGTGTTCATAGGAAATGCTTAGTTTAAGATCAGTCAAAGTGCTAGTACTTCTGGAGCTCCTATGTGTTGCAGGGAAAAAGTGCTCCACTCATGGTTTCAATCAAATCAGAATCAAATCAGTTTATTGATTTATTAATGAAATGTGACTGATAATCAGAGAACTGTAGATTCAACATCAGTATCAGCAATTCAACAGATTAACCACAAAGTTCGACACTTACAAAATCTTAGAATATCTTGAGTTGGAAGAGACCCATAAGGATCACTCCAACTCCCTGCTCCTTGCAGGACTGCCTTAAACTAAACTAGCATCATCCAGACACTCCTTGAACAGTGACAGGCTCAGTACCATGACCAGGCTTAGTGCCATGACCATACCTGGTGCCTGCTTGCGTTGCCTGGTTTATCTTAACACATATAAACTTGTAAATACCTTTCCACTCTAATCCATCCTCATCCCTGCCCTGCCAAGATTTATAGGGGGTTTACAGGGGTGGTTGTTGTTATTACTACTATTATTATATTATGTTTTTTATCAGCCTTTGGTCAGAATGAGTGCCATGATCCAGGCATTCCTATAAATGGGAGGCGTTTTGGAGACAGATTCCTTCTGGGAAGTTCTGTTTCCTTTCACTGTGATGATGGCTTTGTGAAGACCCAAGGCTCTGAATCCATAACATGTATTATGCAAGATGGAAATGTAGTATGGAGCTCTACTGTCCCACGTTGTGAAGGTAAGAGCACAGTCTTTAGTTTGCACCTACAGTTTGAATAATGAAACTGTATTTAAACTAAATTTAAACTAAATTTAAATTTAGCTTACTTTTTACATTTCATACATAAGTAAGACTGCTTTATCTGAAGTTATTCATTCATCTTATTTTAACACTCTTCCAGTGAAATGAGAGCAATAATAGAAACAAGATAGCTTGCTTTTATGTTCTTGGAATAAATTAGCATTCTAAAAATCTGGTTGCTATTCTTTTCAGGTTCTGATTGTCACCTTCATTACTTGGTTGTGAGTTATAGCTCTTGTAACAGTTTTGGCAGTAGCATGCTGAAGAACGTAATTGTCTACCACATAGAAAAGTAAAGTTTCTATTTAAAAGTTTTTTGTTTGTTGTTTTTGTTGTTGTTGTTGTTGTTGTTGTTTTTTGTTGTTTTTTTTTTAATTTACACTTTTAATGTTCTCAGAAGAAAAGTATACCTGAGTTTCTGTATGTAACATATTTACTCACCGTACATTTATTTCCTGATAACTATAGTGAAAATCAGAGCTATGTTTAATATTCATTATATTAAAAAAAAAATAAATCAAAATTTGATTGCTTGTTCTTGCCTAGGTGAATAAACAGACTAAGATGAGCTATACTTAAGATTAAATCTCTCTTTATTAAATGAAATACAGTGAGGGAAAAAAAAAAAAAAAGTAGGCTGATTCCTTAATGCTTAATAGTGATGGGTCCTAAGGCAGGTCATATGAAAATATTTAATAAAAAACTAGTGTGTGTCTGCTAAAGGTAATGTTAAAAAAATCATATCTTTTAGTAAACAATAGATATATATAGTCAGATATTCGATTAAATTAGACTTTTTTGAGGAAACTAATCCAAACCTCTTCATTGGTGTAAATCTCACACATCAATTAATTTAAATTTGGAGATACTGGAAAAAAAAAACCAAACAAAAAACCATGTTAGCAGCCTGGTAGAAATAGTGTATATGAACCTAGATGTTGTACTAGTAGGATTTCTTATCCTGATTAAGCCATATAATGAGTTATGCAGTGGAGCAGATTCTTTTGCCTAAAGCAAAACCAGCCTACTCCAAAGCAGAGATTAGGGTGAGGGTCTTAATCAAAAGGTTTTTTCTGATTTTGAAACTCTATACACAATTGATAAAGTATAGAGTATAATCTTTGTACAATTTTATTGCTACAAACACATAGATGAAGGACCCAGGATGAACCCTTTGAGAAAAAAAAAAAAAATGGAGAATACAAATACAGAAATGCCTCTTCAAGAAAATACAGAAGTACTGCTCAGTTACCCTTTCTTTGGACCTTGCAGGATGTTTATCTAGTTTTTAATAAGGAAAGGATTGATTAAACTTTTAGAGTATTTTTTAATTATTATTATTTTGCCTATTATTTGTTTTGGTATATAAGAAAGCGTAGTTCTTTTAGGTTACATTCAGGATGTGTTCCTTTCTGATGTGGATTCTCTTTCTAGTTGATAATTGAAGGAGTTTTGGGGTTTGGTTTACAGTATGGACCAAGCATCCTTTCTAGTTAGTTTAGAGATAATTTAGTTTCCTTCTAGTTGTCTGAGATTTCCGAGCAAATGTTTCTTGTTGTTGCTCTGTTCTTTGTATACTTAACAATCTCTATGAGCAACACCTGAAATACGTTAAATAAGTGATGTGTTAGAATCAGGTGAGGATCAACTGTCTTCTGGTTGTTCTTGGTTTAAATATGACAAAATTTAATTTAAAAAACCACCATGGAATGCATTTTATTCTTCATTAACTATACAAATATTAAATGCCATTTTCCTAGCCAATCATTTTGCCCCAGAGACAATTCAGTGTGTATGTTTTATGTTTTGTGGGTTGCTTTTTTCTCCCACTTTCTTAAATCTGGAAAAACTTCCAAGAGACAAGTGCAAGTCATTAATGAAATTAAATAATCTCTCTGAGGTTTTTTTTGTTTGTTTGTTTATTTGTTTTGTTAAAACATTGAATCAAAACTAGGAAAATTAATTTACAGCTCACAAATTCAAGTTACTATTGATTTACATATGGCATAATATGTTTCTACCTAGAGAAACAGAATAAAAGTGACAAGATTTCCTGCACTGCAATATTGAATTTGCTGATAATGATACCACTGTTTAACTGAGAGTAATACACATAGCATATAGCTGTGCTATGGCAACTTAATTTTTTAAGGGATTATGTTTCCCAAAATTTGTTCAGTCATTTCTGCTGTTTAATCCTGCATCAAAGTCTGCTGTTCCTGCTCTGGAAAATGCTCCCTGTCTCGCCCTGTTTCTTTCATAGCCCTGTTGCAATACTTTTTGTCCTTTTATGGAGGAGGATCAAGTTAGAGAACATTTGAACGAATTTGACATATAGGAATGGGCCTGATGGGATGCACTCAAGAATGCTGAGGAAACCAGACAATGACATTGCAAGGGCACTCTCAATCATCTTGGGAATGTCATTTAACCCAGGGAGATTCCTGAGGGCTGGAAGAAAGCAAATTCCTATCTTCAAGAAAAGAAAGAAGAAGGATCTGAGGAACTATGAATCTCACCTAGATTACTGGGGAAGGTGATGCAGCAAAATTTCTGGAAACCATTTCCAAACAATAAAGATCAAGGTGGTGACTGGAAGCAGTCAGCATGGATTTATGAAGGGGAAATAATGATGGCCAACCTGACAGCCTTCTGCGTTGAAATGACTAGCCTGGTATATGAGGAGAGAGTAATGGATATTTTTTATCTCAGTTTAAGTAAGGTGTTTGACGCTGTATCATATAAGATTCTGATAGACAAACTGATGAAATAAGGGGTAGAGAAGTGAAGTTAGGTGAACTGAAAACTGGCTGCACTGCTGGGATTATAGGGTTGTGGTCAGTGGCATGAAGTCCACCTGGAGGCTAGTCCATAGTGGTATACCCCAGAGGTCAATGCCAGATCCGATACCGTTTGAAATCTGAATCAGTAATGATCTGAATACTGGAACAGAGTGCAAGTCTGCAGATGATCTCAATCTGGGAGGAGTGACTGATACATCATATGTTTGTGCTGCTGTTCAGAGGAACCTTGACAGAGAAGCCTGAGAATTGGATTGAAAGGAAATGATCGGTCATTCACTTCTATTCAGCACTGATGAGGCTACATTGAGAGTGCTGTGTGCAGTCGTGGTATCTCCAGTACAAGAGAGATGTGAACATACTGCAGTTGCATAAAGTGAAGGGTCACAAAGATGATTAAGGACTTGGAGCATCTGTCATACAATAATAAGTTGAGAGAACTAGGGTTGTCTAGACTGGAGAATAAAAGGCTCAGGGTCCAGGAGGGATCTTTTCAATGTGTATAAATACCTGATAGGATGGTGTGAAGAAGATGGAACCAGCCTCTTCTCAGTGGTGTCCGGTGACAGGACAAGAGGCAATGAACACAAACTGAGATACAAGAAATTCTGTTTAAATATAAGAAACACTTTCACTGTGAGAGTGATCGAACACTGGAACAGGTTGCCCAGCGAGACTGTGGAGTGTCTTCCTTTAGAGGGAGGGCATGATCCTGACTGGACATTGTCCTGTGTAATCTGCTGTATTGAGCAGGGAATGGACTAGATGATTTCCAGAGGTCCCTTCCAACTTCAACTGTTCTAAGATTCAATTGAATATTTACAGCAATCAATTCCACTGAATGATTTCTCAAAAAGGTATTAGATGGTACAGTACAATGAAAATAATTCACTCTAAATTACTTGGAACACTTTGCCTGATATTTCCACATAATTGTGGAATAATAATATCTAAAAAAGTATTAGACATCATTTTTTTAATGAGATAACATTCTTTTCAACAGAAGTAAGACTGGCTGAACCAAGCACCATGCTCAATGTATTAAGATATGTATAGAGTAATAAGCTATGGTAAGATACATTGCAGGAATTATGATTCTGAAGAAAATGAAGTGCGTATAACATAATGTAGAAAATTTAGTTGTGTTATATATAAACTTATTTTTCTATGCTTTTAATTCAATTTTTGTAAATTCTCTGAATATACAATATTGTATTAGAAATACTGTATGTGATACAAGTATACACGCTTTTTTCTTTCAGCACCATGTGGTGGACATTTGACAGCATCAAGTGGTGTTATCTTACCACCTGGGTGGCCAGGATATTATAAGGACTCGCTTAATTGTGAATGGGTGATTGAAGCAAGACCAGGACATTCCATTAAGATCACTTTTGACAGGTGAGAATCATAAGATCAAATGATAAGTAATGTATGAGCACAAATACTTGTTTTAACATTGAAGAAAAAAAATATTCTTTAAGAATTCGAACCAGAAAAATAAATTGCAAAGCAATGCTTACAGTACTATTCCTCAAACAGAAAAGTTTTATTTATTTATTTATTGTCTTTATTTGTATTTTAAACAATTAGCATTAAATGTCCACCTCCTAACATATAAATAGGGATATCTTTTGGACTTTTGACTACTTTCATATTTAGGTACAACTATATATTGTGGCTGATGTTGACATGGTCTTACTATGAGAGCGTAATTTTCCTAGGAGAAAAAAACAAACAAACAAAACCAAAAAAAGTGAAAAAAGTTCTGAGTATTTTGTGTTGGATATTTTTCTCTCTCTTTTTTTTTTTTTTTTTTTTTTTTGCCATTAGGATTTTTTTCTGATGCAGCATACATTACATAGCTAGACAAGTCCATAACACACTGGATGAGCAACTGACTGACAGGTCAGGCTCAAAGAGTTACAGTAAATGGGGTTACATCAGGCTGTCAGCCAGTCACCAGCAGGGTTCCACAGGGCTCAATTTTAGAGGCAGTGCTCCTTAATGTTTTATAAATTATCTGAATGCAGGAGTTGAATGTACATTAAGTTTACTGATGATACTAAACTAGCAGGAACTGTGGACTCCCTTGAGGGCAGAGAGGTCTTACAGAGAGATCTGGATAGACTAGAGACCTGGCCAGTCACCACATGTATGAAATTTAACATGAGCAAGTGCACAAGTCTTTAGATGGGTCGGAGTAATTCTGGTTATCTGTACAAATTGGAGGATAAGAGAATGGAGAGCAGCGCCATGGAAAAAGATCTGGGTGTTTGGGTTAATGGCAAGTTGAATATGAGTCAGTAGTGTGCCCTGGCAGCCAAAAGGGCCAACCATGTCCAGGGGTGCATCAAGCACAGCATAACTAGCTGGCTGAACTAGGTGATGGTCCCACTCAACACTGCATTGGTGCACCCCACCTCAAATACTGTGCACAGTTTTGGGTGCCTCAATATAAGAAGGACATCAAATCATTAGAGTGTGTCCAGAGAACACAATCAAGATGGTGAAAAGTCTCAAAGACAAGACTTAAAAGGAACGGCTGAGGTCACTTGGTTTGTTCAGCTTTGAGAAGAAAAGGCTGAGGGGTGACCACACCACAGTCTACAGCTTCCTCAAAGAGGGCAGTGGATCTCCTCTTTCTGGTAACCAGTGACAGAATATGAGGAAATTGAATGAAGCTGCATTGGGGGAAGTTCAGATTGAACATTAGGAAAAAGTTCTTAATGGAAAAGGTGTTTAGTCACTGGAACAGGGTCCCCAGGGAACTGGTCATGACACGAACCCTGACAGAGTTCAAGAATCATCTGGCTGATGTGCTTAGTCATATGGTTTAGTTTTAGATAGTCCTATGAGGAGCAGGATATGGGTCTGTTCCAACTTGAGATACTCTATGATTCTATGATTCTACTTCAGTGTATATATCAGCTCCGAAGAGAAGGACTTGGGAGTGGTGGTGAGCGACAAGCTGAACACGAGCAGACAATGTGCGCTTGCAGCCCAGAAGGCCAACCGTATCCTGGGCTGCATCAAGAGAAGCGTGTCCAGCAGGTCGAGGGAGGTGATTCTGCCCCTCTACTCCGCTCTTGTAAGGCCCCACCTGGAGTACTGTGTCCAGTTCTGGTGTCCCCAACGTAAGAAAGA